>NC_056547.1:399606-407106 GCF_910596095.1 Thunnus maccoyii
AACTAAAAGAGTCCAGGTTACACTAGATTAGCATTAAATCAGAAACACTGTTTGTATTTTACCCATAATTAGTGTCAAAAGACAACTCTTCAAGAATATCTCTAAGAAATTATTAGATATTAATGGCAAACCCATGAAATAAAGCTGGACAGGACAATAGAGACAACATGTGCTCTGGATCCTCATACACTCATCAAACCTTTGTAATTTCCCAAAATTGTTGTAAATCTTTTGGCTCTCAGATATCTGTATCAGGTCAGAGGAAAGTTAGTGAAGCAGCTTCCTCTCAAATACTGTCTAGCATGAAAAAAATGGTGAATGCAAAAAGTTATTATAAATCACATGCAAGTTAATAAACCTGTTCATACAGGTGGTTCTTGCCTGTTGCGTCTGGAAAGACATGTTGCTTATTCACCTCGACTGTATCGAGGTCGAGGCAGAAATCTCTGAGATATCTCATAACTTGTATCTGAATGCAGAGATCCCACCAGAGCTTAGTGAAACAATACGTTTATTGAGCCATTTTTGCTGCAAATAATCCAAATAAAAATCGATGCATGTTGGCTCCGGTTCTTCATCAACAGGTGGAGATCAGTCAGTCTGAGCTCTAACGGCTCCATTAGTCCCACGTCTAAATGACTCCGCTGTGCGTTAATGGAGCTTGTTTCCCCAGGACGGCAGTGATGGCTTTAATTATTACCTGCTTAAAGAGCACACAGGGACAGACGGAAACAAGGCAGAGAGAGCTGAGCTCCATCCGTCCACTTGAATGTGAAGGAAAAGAAAACATTGGCTGAGAAAAGCTAATTTGTCTCCGTCTCCTCCTCCTCCTCCTCCTCCTCTCTGCATGTCCTCTTTAAATCTGTGAGAAGACGGAGACAGAAGGCACAGCCAGAGATAGACGGTGAGAAAATTTAGCTGAATCCATCACGATAAACATAAGAGAACAGCGAGAGAGAAAAGAGGAAGCAAGACATCAATTAAACCTCCGTAGCTAAACACAGCAGGCCGACCTGCAGGCCGGCAACATCCAGCAAGAACATCAAAAGACCTCATGAAGAGGCAGGAAGCCGTTTCCATTCATCCAACCAGACCTGAGAGAAAATATACAGTTTAGAGACAAAACAATCACACAAATGTGTCGCAGTATAGAACAGAACAGAACAGAACAGAATAGAATAGAATAGAATAGAACAGAATAGAATAGAACAGAATAGAATAGAACAGAACAGAATGCCTTTATTGTCATTGCACAGCTGTACAACAGACTTTAGTGCGTCCTCTGAGCAGAACATACAATATATATAAAAACAAAACACAAACAGCAGAATCTTCATAGATCAACACACACATGAGCACTGCATATTTAAGACTACACACATAAATAATTATAAAACAGTCACTTAGTCCCAGAAATATGGACCGAGTTCATTTCAGTAGGATAGTGAGTCTGAGAGATACTGGACAGTCTCGCACTTTGATGGGTGAAAACTTTTCAGAAGTCTGCGGGTGTTGATGGACCTGTAGCGCCTTCCAGAGGGCAGCAGAGTGTCCTGCATGAGATGAGTCCTCCATGATGTTTGTGGCGTGACGCAGACATCAGGTTCTGTATGTGTCAGCTACTTCCAGGTCAGGAAGTAGAGCTGCTTCTGTACCTTCTTCCAGTCTGGTCACCAGAATAAAACATTGTACATTTCTGCAAACCACAGAAACATTGAATATCTACGTTTCAACACGTGAAATATGTAGCATATTAACATTTCAACAATACGTTTCATATCAAAATGTCAACAAAACGTATTATATCAACATTTCTAAAGTGACGTAGTTCACATGTGATCTATATGAGCTGATCTTTCCTGTATAGGAGGAAGAGGAGGAGGAGGAGGAGGAGGAGGAGGAGGAGCAGGTGGATGGTTAGTAAGTTTCTAGCAGAGAACGCGGATCGAGACCACCTCAAAACCGAAACTAACGTCCGCTTCCTGTTTCAACCGACGAAAGCGGGTGTTTTTAGCAAGACGTCGGGACATTTGCAGCCGTTTTTCTGGCTTTTTTTTTAGTAAGACATCGGCCATTTTTATTTTATTTATTCTTTTTATTTTAACCCCAACCATGATCTCTCTCCAATCCTAACCAGACCTTAAGCGTTGTCACACCATAAAACATCATTATTCAACGGGTAGAAATGTTGATGTACTAACGTGTTGAAACGTAGATATTCAACGTTTCTGTGGTTTGCAGAAACGTTTTGTTCTGGCGACCGGGTTGCTTCTTCACCAGAGAGGTAAACAGTCCATGTGACGTCCTGAGAGATGTGAGCTTCAGACTCTCTCCGCAGGTTCCTCTTTCTGTTTCCTGAAGCTGATGATCAGCTCCTTTTGGAGTTTTGGAGGTGTTGAGCGCCAGGTTGTTGATGGAGCAGCAGTCTGACAGTTTGCAGACTCATCGCCGATGTGTATCAGTCATACCACAGTATCATCTGCAAACGTTATGATCGTATTTGTGGGTTCGTAGTAGTCGTGGGTTTAGAGGGGGTAGAGAGGGTCCGGGTCTGATGGGTTCCTGTCTGACAGTCTGTGCTGACCAACACTTTTGTTTAATATAGTTTCTCAAATTATTGATCTGAAGTCTATAATTTTCAGACAGATAGATCTTTATCTTTATTTAATCTCACAGCAGCAGAGATCTGTAAAGGAATATAAATGGGAATAATAAATATGGAATACAATGAATAAATTTAAAAAAAATACTAATAAAAATATGTATGATATATGTGCAATGGTAAACATCAGTATAGTAAATAAATAACAGAATAACCAGTATAAATGTTACTGGTATGACACTATAAAGTGTAACTGTATGTTATGTTCTGTATGATGAGTCGTGTAAACTTGATAAACAGTGTTGCTGTATGAAAACAAACTGAACGGTGAATAGTGCAGCATGTATAAAACATATATATGTATGTATAGGTGGTGTGGAAAACTACAGATAAGAAGGAAAAATTGATTGAAAACTAAATTTCACCGCAAGAACTTTTCTCATGATGATAAAATGCAAGTGTGAGAAAACAAATAATTGACATTAATTCTTAATATCAAAACAAAAAGTCAGAATTTAGTTCTTGTTATTAACTTCTGAATCTTTCATATAAAACAAATTATTCATGAAAATGCAACAACAATTGAATTCATTTTCATTTAATTCAATTATTGATATTAAGAACTGGATTTTTTTTAATTAACGAATAAAAAGATCAATTAAAACCTTTCTCATAATCATGAAACACATAAATTTTATTTTACGATCATGAAATAAGTTTCTGGTTGTTATGAAACACAAAATGAAAAAATGAAAATATATTATACTAATAGTTTTAGTTATGTCCTCTCTGAGCTTCCATACATTGATCACCAATCAGCAGCCTTTAAATCAGAGACTTTTATATCCGTATTAATTGATATTTATTTATGAAGACGACAGCTGGTGAAAATTATTCTTAAAATCTGAGCAGCTTGTTTTGTCGCGACGCGTTTCGCTGCAGACGTCTCGTCTCTGAGCTGAAGTTTGTACATCTGAGCCTTCGTCTGATCCCTTTAATTCTGCTGTCTGCCTTTCAGCCATCTGCATCCTGCTCTTCCTCCTCCTCCTCCTCCTCCTCGCCTGTCCGCCTCCTCCCTGCGCTTACTCATCCTCTTCATCATCCTGTCTTCCTCCCACACCATCAGCCCTCCTCCTCCTCCTTCTCCTTCTCTCATCTTAAAGTTCACTTCCTCCTCTTCCTCCTTGCCTTACTCTAGCTTGTTTACAAAGGATTAGAAACTCCAGCAGCGACAGAGCTGCTGTTTTTTACCCTTTAAGGGAGTCGGGACTGGTTTTCTGTTTACTTCTGTGTCTGTTTGTGTTAAATGTCGGAGACTGCCGCTGCCTCAGAGCTAAACTTTGCCCTCGAGCTGCTGTTTTACCCGAACTGTTTGTTTTTCTTCTCACTGCACTTAAAGGGAGAATCCGCCTTCAATCATTTTTGATAAATTGTGGTAATTTACTTTTATATTTGTACATTTCTCTTTAACCTGACATGTTTATTACTCCTCAGTCACTGATTTTCTTACAGTCTGTAAATATCTCACCACCTCCTGTGGGTGAAAGTATTTTACAGCCAAGCTCCAGGATCTCATGTTACCGTGGGCGATGACCATGTTGAATTTCTTCCCTCCGTTTAGACGAAACATTACAGAATGAAACACTTTAAACAGGTCTAAGAGTCTGCAGCTAAGCTAGCAAACAGGATGTCATCACTTGAGTCAGAAACACAAATATTGATTCATATTGGTGTGAACTGACTGTTTGCTAAACCCCTCCCCCTGAACAGCGATTGTCCAATCATAGCTTAGCAACAGTAGTCACGGTGTTTGGATTTCTCCTCATGTTGAAGCTGCAGTAAGACAACGTCTACATTAAACCGGTTAAATTCTAAAACGCTGTTTTCTTGCAAATACCTGCGTCCACATTAAAACACCTAAACAGGTAATTCTCCTCCTACTGGGCATGTGCAGAGGACAGACGAGCGAGTCAGCCACAGAAAACCAGTGAAGAAGAAACGATATACTGTGTCTGTGTCCGTGATGGCTTCCTGACATTTAGTTTATTGCAGCAGATTCCAACTACGTTTAGTTTAGCAGTTTAACACTCACATGAAGCCGTCCACCACTGTTGTTGTGTTTCTTCTTATTATTCTTCCAATGATAAGTTATATTCTGTCACTGATATCTGATATGTTCTGTCATATAATGTGACAGCATTTACACACTCTGGAGGACGACTGGGAAAAGCTCCGTTTTAGTCTGAACACAGGAAGTGTTTATGAATTTAACCGGCTTACTGTGGACACGATGTCAGATAGATATAAAGTGTTTAGCATGTCTAGCTAACTAGCTTACTACCTGCAGTAGTGACCTAGCATTACTCGGTTATTTTGTGTGGTTGCAAGTTAGAAAAAAATAACTTTACTAAATTTTTAGGTTTTTATTTCAATAACTAGCTCTTCATTGCCGCATAACAACAAAGCTGTTTCTTTGATGACTTTTTAGTTTGTTGAACCTGTTAGCATTAGCCTCAGTCTGTTAGCATGATATCTTGTATGTAGCCATTGCTTATTTACGGGAGACTCTCGTCGGACTGCTACCACAGCTGGCTGTCGGTTTGTTGTTTTACAATGGACTTTTTTTAATTTGATTATTGAATATTACATGTAGTCTAATTATTACAGCAACATTGAGCTGTGTCCTCTTCATCATCTGACATTTCTCTGGATATTCTCTACAGAGCTGTCTTTAGCTTTTAGCTGAGGTTAACTAGTTTGTGTCTCTGTTTATCATAAGTTTTATATTTTACATTTTTGGTTAAATGTTCAAATCACAATTTGTCAAAACTGAATAGAGATGAAAGAATAAAGAAACACAGCAAGTCACTCTTTTTCCTTCTTCTACAGTACAAGCAGACAAGCTAGCAAAGCTATCAACAACTATCGCCTTGCCGATTGTAGCGGTCCGTTGAGTCTTGTGCAAATTTACAGGGTTTTTATTCTAAACTGAGTTGGCTGAAGATAGTAAAAAGTCAGATGAAATAGTTTTCAACCAACTTCTGAAGTTAGCTTAATTAACTATAGTGAGGCACAGATGATTAAATCTGCCGACAGTCATTATTTCAGTACAGTCCATGGTCGCCGGCTATAAATGAGAAACTGTGTTTGTCAGCTTCTGTCTAGAATCAAAGACTCATTGTTTCAAAAATTACTGTAAATTTTGATGGTAAATCTGTAAAGTTTGCTGTGTACGTGCGAGAAGAGACAGATTGACAGACATAGCAACAGTTACTAAGGGGGGCGGGGCTCACAAACGTGATGCAACAAAACGTGACGTTAAGATTTTATGATGTGTAAGAACTTTGTCAACGTTTTTGGCTAAAATGTTTGGCTGTAAAGTCCAAAAAGTGACGTGATGTGTGATTTATCCAGAATATGAGTTTGTTTTTATAAGTGTGTGTTTTAAATGGGTGAATTCTCCCTTTAAGTCCTTCCTGTTGGATTTCTGTCTGCCCTGAAACTGTGAAGTCTTTTGTTTTAATGCATTTTTTTACAACAAAATGATGTTTTATATGGTCTTTTCAGTGTTGTGGCTTTAAACAGTTGTGTCACAGAAATAAACAAACACTGCTGTAAATTTCAGCTCCAGATGTTTACATACGAGTCATGTGACCTTCTCTCTGCATGGTTTTCATTCGCTGGTGACGACAGGTGGAGAAGATGGTGGAAAACACTATCAGTGTCCTGGTTATTTAGATGTAAATATAAATACAATTAAAGCTGCAAGCAGCGTTGGTCGGGACCTCGCACTCTGGCCCGTCAGGATCAGATCATTTTGCTTTTTAAAAATGAGAGATATTTCTTACAAGTGTGGTGTGCTTTTATTTTGAAAGTTTGATTGACATGTGTACTGTCAGGTGTGTAGAGACAATAAGTAACTGCAGCTGGACAGAAAAATACTCATATATTTGAATGGAGAGTGTGAGTGAACCCACACCTTTTTGAACATTTACTGCTTCCACATAGTTTTAGATACAAACTTCATTTGACCTTTAAATGAGTCACGAGACTTTGACCTACAAATCTTGAATTTACATGTGTTTTCTATCTTTTATTGTTTTTGAGATATTAGAGTGTGAGTTTTAAAGTCTTTTCTTGCTCCTCCTGTGATTTTATAATGAGTGTGTATTGCGGAATGTTTCACAGCACTGAGGGAGTGACATCACCAGGAGCAGTTGGAGAGGAGGATTTTAGAGTACGCTTCTTGTGAAATCTCTTCATAAATCCCATGACTTTGGCCAAATCTAACATTAAAAATCATATTTTTGTAGGAAATTTCATTGCGAATCCATTGATACAGGTTTGAAAGTGGTCAGACTTATAGTTTAGACGTCAGAAGCTTCTGTTTGACACAAAGTTCATGCCCATAGCCATTTTAGTTACATAGGTGGCGCTAGAGAGCACATTTTGGCACTTTAGGGGTTAATTTTTACATTTTATCAAATTTTTCACCAGACCTGATGTGCGTGCCAAATTTGGTGAGTTTTTGAGCATGTTTAGGGGGTCAAATTTAGGTGTGATGTCCCATAATAATAAAGAAAGAAACAAACAAACACACGAAAAACAACAGGGTCCTCGCCCTCAGACAAGGACTACAGTAGTCCTCTGCATAAGGGCGAGGACACTGTTTATTTCCAAAACACATTTAAAAATGTAATCGATCGACTCTGAATTACAACAGCGATCTGCACCACTAAGTTGTGCGACTTGTACCACTGTTACTCTGCAAGTGAAGGAGTTCAACGACACTGATGACTGTGTCCTCTCTGACTGGAGACCTGTAGCGGTCAATCATGATTGGTCAGGGGTGGAATACCCAACAGTGTGTGTATCAATGTGTGTATCAATCAATCAAT
>NC_056547.1:412106-416792 GCF_910596095.1 Thunnus maccoyii
ACTGGTTTACTAACCTTACAGGTCAGCAACCCTCAGATAGAAACATAAGTCAAAAGTTCAGCTGACCTAGGAACAGACTTTCTTCACGACCATATATGACAGTACATAAGCACCAAGTAGCATCACAAAATAACATTACTACTATATTAAATTAAGGACAAACTACACTATCCTCTAAAGCTTATCAGTTTTACACATAAACATCTGCATAACTACAGTTTATCTTATCACTGGCTCAGGTAAAGGTATAACAGAATAAACTTAACTGT
Source organism: Thunnus maccoyii (assembly GCF_910596095.1). Lineage (NCBI taxonomy): Eukaryota > Metazoa > Chordata > Actinopteri > Scombriformes > Scombridae > Thunnus > Thunnus maccoyii. The sequence continues at coordinate 412,376 of NC_056547.1, forward strand.
TAGACACACAACTGCCTCATCTTACACAGCAAAGAACTAAGTTTAGAATAGACACAGCACACACAAACTAACACTAAACTGAACTTAAACACTGTCTGAAACATGTATGATATATTGAAGAAATACATCAAATGATAACCTGTTATTCAGTTTTCTTTTACAACATCAGTCCTGGAGTTGGGGGTGTTCCCCAGAGATAAAGCTGAACTACTGACACACGCTTCATGAACACTTATTGTAACACTTTAATTTTCTAAAATTAAAAAACGTAATAAAAACAAAAACAGGATTTTTAAGTCTCTTTCCACTTTTATTCAAATAAAAATACAAATAATTTTGCTGCCTCAACAAATACAAATACAAATACTGGACTCTCTGCACATCCCTAGTATGTAGCGTCCTTAATGTAATAATAATAATGATAATGTCACTAATAAGAGAACTCTGCTAACTAGAGTGTTTGGAGCCGTTTCTAAATAAACTCTTCATGATGAAGGATGAATGATGAAGGATCATGTGACCCAGTGCAACAACAGAGGAATCAGATATATCAGCTTTGATACAAACACAACACTGGTTAGTAGATCAGTTCACTGTTGGTTTGGATCCAAACATGAAGACAAATATTAACATTAAACAGATTCTTCATCCTCATTTTAATGAGTTAAGTTGTTTGGATCTGAGTTTTGTTCTCACAACATAAATAAAACTAGTGAACATTCAGCAGGATGTGATGTGTGTTGAACCAACGTCCCGAAGGTCCGACGAGTCAGCTGATCAGTCACCTGACAGCTGGAGGGACTGAGTGTGTGTGTGTGTGTGTTACATTAGCATACAGTGATAACGGCTCCGTCAAACAGACTGAAATGAGTTTAAATATTTGAAGACTTGAAGTTTGAGGATGAAGTTTGTGCCGAGCGTCTGTGAGTATCAACGCTTTCTGTTCTCAGCTTCTTTAACTGATCGTTGTTGTTGTTGTTGTGTTTCAGCACATTAAAGGAAAAGTTCACATTTTCTGACTGTCAAGAGAATCTACACTGTAAAAAAAATAGGAAATAAATATAAAGTCCTTATTCTTAGAAGAAAAAACATGTTTTATTCAACATTCCTGCTTCCTGTCAGGCAGCGATCGGTTTTCCTTCATTTCTATAAAATCTAAAACTAAACTTGTTGTGGAAAAGTAATAACAGTTTAACAACATTTTATGTTTTAATTGTCAAGGTGATTTTTCTTTAGAGATCAGATCATGTTACAGTAACAGATGTTTTTACTTATATACAGTTATAAACAGTTAATACCTGGTTTATAACACATTATAATGTAGCTGTAAGCAGATATAAATGTTTATTAATGTAATATGAAAGTGTAAACACAAGTTGTGTTTATTTATTTATTTACATTACACACTGACAGCTCAGAAACATAATTATAGATGCTTTAACTGATGCATTAATTACAGCAGCTTTAATCTCAACATTTAAAGAATAAAATAATATATTCTGGCAGTAAAAGGTTTCCCTCCAGCAGGGTCGGCTGAAGTTGAATCATGTTAAATAAAGTTGTGTGAGGAATAATGACTCTGCTGTTAATAGGATTAAATGATTGACTTGGCTGGGAATCCATTTTCAATTTACATTTATAATCAGTATAGTTATTAAAACCAGTCTGCTGGTGAAACACCGACGTCTGCACGTGTCACACTTATTCCATCATGTTGCTTTTCTTCACTACGTCCTTATTCACTCCATCACTTCCTCCTTTGGGTTGGGACGTCTGCCTCCTCCTTCTTGTCCTTAAATGCTTCCTTCTTTCCTCCTTTCCTTCCTTCCTTCCTTCTTTCCTTCCTTCTTTCCTTCCTTCCTCTCTGCAGCGTCAGACTCGTGTATTTTTAGTTTCCTCGCTGTGCTTCATGTAGGTGTAAATCACGCTGTGTTTCCTGTTTCCTGCGGTGACTCTGATGATGTTTCTGTGTTTCAGTGTTGACAGTGTTCTGCTGCAGTCTGCTGACCACACAAGGTAGATAAATATTCTCACTTTAAAGCCTGTTTGCTTTAAAACTGTCAACATGTCAGCTGACAGGAAATCTGCCTCAGATGGTTCAACGCTGAAAAACCATTTCACACTGATCTCATGTTATTACTATTAAAGTCATTCAGGTTTAAACAAGACTTACTCTCCTCGTTGGTTCATTCAAAGTCACTGAACAGCAACATTTTTACTGTATTTATCCACAACACCTGTTTAAGTTTCTCTTAAAGCAACATTTAGACATTAAATCCTCTTATTGTCTTTCTTGTGTAGAGTTAGATGAAGAAGGTTGATATCACACTCAGTCAACACTTTACTTCATTAACACTTTCTTGGCTGGGAGCAGTAACTTCCTGGAGTCTGGTGTCACACTGAGGTTGCCAGGCAACCAGCTGGGACCATCGATGTATAAACAGAACTGGATACATGAACGGCGCCGGCTTTGAAGCTAATTCGACTTAGCGGCCAAACCACGTAATGACGACGTCACATGATGCTATCGAGCCCAAAAAGACTCACATTGTAAATCAGCGGATCATTTTTTGAACGTCACAACCCGAAACGACTCGTTTCACTATCAGAAGTTGATCCGTTCAGTCTGATCACATTTCAGAAGGCTGAACAGCAAGAGAGCTGAAGCAGAAGCAGCCGTCTGAGTCGGCCAGTCTCTTGTGATCATGATCCATGTCTGAATGAACGCATCTCTGCCTCGCTGTATCCAGCTCTCTTTATACATCCATGGCTGCGTCTTTATGCTAAGCTAAGCTAACAGGCTGCTGGCTGTGGCTTTGTATTTACTGGAAAGACATGAGAGTGGCATCAAGCTTCTGCTTTAACCTTTTTGTACCGGAAAGATTCAATTTGTGTAAAAAGAAAATCTCCCTTAAAAGGCAGATTTCAGTTTTCAAGTGTGTCTTAAACCAACAGTCAGTCATCAAATGAACATTAAAGCTGTGTTTCTTACTGTAATCATTGCTCCTGTTCATACTGACCATTAGAAGATCCCTTCATAATGACCTTACAATGGAAGTGATGGAGGACAAAATCCACAGTCCTCCTTCTGTGCAAAAAATGTATTTAAAAGTTTATCTGAAGCTAATATGAAGCTTCAGCGTCCAAACGAGTCAAATCAAGTAGATATCTTTCAACGTTACAGTCTTTTTAGTGCCAAAGTTCCTCTTTTTGTTACTATACTTCCACCTGCAGCTCAACAGGGAAACACTGTCCGAGGAAACACAAAGAGGGAATTTGATGCTAAAAAGACTGTAAATGTGTCAGATATCCACTTGATATGACTAACTCAGACTGCTGAAGCTGAATAGAAGCTTCACACAGACTTTAAATGACTGTGTGGACACATATCACACTCTAAACATCAGCAGAAGAGAAAAGAGAAGAAAATCCTTGTTGTTGTGATGAGCAGAACTGTTTGACTCTCAGCTTGGTGTCTGCTGTGTTTTTCAGAGATCACGTTGACCTGCGACCCGGAGAAATTCACACAGCAGCTCGACTGCGGTACGAAACCTTAAAACACCTTTTCACACTGAACTGCCTGTAAACAAATGTCTTGTTTGGATCATCCGCCGACACCAGGACCAGACTCCAGAACTCAGCCTGAAAACGACCCGACAGGACGAACATGGTCAGCTGGTCCTGGTCGGCCAATCACCTGATCTGACACACTGACCTCCAACCCAAATATGTTCAGTCTGAGCTCACCGATACAGAAATAACACGAAATACAAAATGAACTTGTGACTGCCTGATGAAACATCATGTTTTATATTCTGCACCTGTGACCTCGGTGTTCTCCTACTAGCACGTCGTTTCACCGATGAAAACCTTTTGGTCCAAAGTATTTAACTTTTTGCTAATATTCTCTCGCTAGGAAACATTATAAAGCTGTTATGCTACTTTTTGTTTGACAGCTGGAAACACTGATGAGGTTCTTCTATCCTGCGTGTGTCTCCTTCCTTCTTCTTCTGTGTTTTTACGTCGGTGCAGGTTATGGTGTGATCGTCGTGCAGAGCGTGGCAGCGAGTTTTTAACAACTTTTTTTCAGCATAGTGTCATAAGTCACCTATTAAAGTTTGAAGCTGATACCATTAACGTCCTCGCCCTTAGGCAGAGGACTCTATTGTTTTACAGTAGTCCTCTGTCTTTTGGGCTCGGTCTCTAATTATTAAAAGTTATTAAATGTTAAATGTGTTTCTTGTTTCAGGGATCCATCGCGTGTGTCAGAAAAGGAGAGCTTCACTTTACTGCAGTGAGACGCTTTTTCCTGGAACTGGTTTGTTTTTGCCTTTCCATCCAACATCTTATTATTAATTAGCAAAATAAACGTGTGCGTGTGTGTGTGTGTGTACGTGTGCGTGTGTGTGTGTGTGTG
>NC_056547.1:417292-477292 GCF_910596095.1 Thunnus maccoyii
TCACGGTGGTCGGGTTCACGGTGGTCGGGTTCTCATGGTGGTCGGGTTCTCACGGTGGTCGGGTTCATGGTGGTCGGGTTCTCACGGTGGTCGGGTTCACGGTGGTCGGGTTCTCACGGTGGTCGGGTTCACGGTGGTCGGGTTCTCACGGTGGTCGGGTTCTCACGGTGGTCGGGTTCATGGTGGTCGGGTTCACGGTGGTCGGGTTCATGGTGGTCGGGTTCTCACGGTGGTCGGGTTCTCATGGTGGTCGGGTTCACGGTGGTCGGGTTCATGGTGGTCGGGTTCTCATGGTGGTCGGGTTCTCACGGTGGTCGGGTTCACGGTGGTCGGGTTCTCATGGTGGTCGGGTTCACGGTGGTCGGGTTCATGGTGGTCGGGTTCACGGTGGTCGGGTTCTCATGGTGGTCCGGTTCTCGCGGTGGTCGGGTTCTCACGGTGGTCGGGTTCACGGTGGTCGGGTTCTCACGGTGGTCGGGTTCTCATGGTGGTCGGGTTCACGGTGGTCGGGTTCATGGTGGTCGGGTTCTCATGGTGGTCGGGTTCTCACGGTGGTCGGGTTCACGGTGGTCGGGTTCTCATGGTGGTCGGGTTCACGGTGGTCGGGTTCTCACGGTGGTCGGGTTCACGGTGGTCGGGTTCACGGTGGTCGGGTTCTCACGGTGGTTGGGTTCACGGTGGTCGGGTTCATGGTGGTCGGGTTCTCATGGTGGTCGGGTTCTCACGGTGGTCGGGTTCACGGTGGTCGGGTTCTCACGGTGGTCGGGTTCACGGTGGTCGGGTTCTCACGGTGGTCGGGTTCTCACGGTGGTCGAGTTCTCACGGTGGTCCGGTTCTCACGGTGGTCGGGTTCACGGTGGTCGGGTTCTCACGGTGGTCGGGTTCTCACGGTGGTCGGGTTCATGGTGGTCGGGTTCTCATGGTGGTCGGGTTCACGGTGGTCGGGTTCTCATGGTGGTCCGGTTCTCGCGGTGGTCGGGTTCTCGCGGTGGTCGGGTTCTCGCGGTGGTCGGGTTCTCATGGTGGTCGGGTTCTCATGGTGGTCGGGTTCTCTGCCACCATGGACTCTCTGTTTAGACTCAAATACTATTCTAATTTACTTTGTGATTTTGTGGTTTCATTCCAATATTTGATATAATTTTCTGGTTGTTTTGAGATGATTTGGTTGGTCAGATTGTTTTTGGTGTGTGTGGGTAGAGGTGACTGGTGACTGGTGGCACTGAAGGGCTTTGTACTGGGAGGACTGGGGGTCTCTCTCTCTCTTATATCTTTAAAAATCAAATTATTTATTCATAACAAAATACAGTGTTGCCAAAGCTCTGTATGAATAATGAATGTTGACAATAACCAAATCCATACGTATATATTTGTGTAAATATAACAGCAGAACTAACGTCTTTGCTTTATGAGGAAACTCAGATACTCAAACCCCATAATGTGGAAAAAAATCACATAAGTAAATTATTGATTATTGTGCATGTGCAGGATGTAGCCAATAATATACACATAATATATAATTATATATGATATATAATACATAGATTTAGATTTAGTCTCTGTGTGAGGAAGTGCAGCTCTGTCTCTGCAGCAGCCATGTTGTCTTGTATCTGCTGTTTCTGTTTCTGTGAGCTCAGTCTGAACATCAGCCGCTGTGGTCAGGCGTCTCTTTAGGGCCAGATAGTGTTTGCTTCATCTGTGTGATTTTGTGTTCCAATAAGTGAGGTAATTTTGTTTCTGTTGTGTTATAATTTGCTTGACTCTGATAGTTCTGGTCTCAGACTGGTCCTGAGGCAGAACACTGCTTGAACTGGTTTGGGAACAAAGCATCAAAACCAGCTGAGTGAGGCGACTTCTGCCTTCGCTGATCTCTCGGCGCTGCAGAGCTTTGTGATGGAAGGAGTGAAGGTCACTTCCTGTAGATGAAGCCAATATTTAATTGATCGCTTTTGGATTTTCAATAATAATGGAAATTGGCCTCATGCAGCTGTGCAGGCTGTTAGTTGTTGTCCTGAGCACCTGCAGGATGCTTTTATTAAATTCAGTGTGTGCGTTTTCAATTTCAAAAGGACAGACTCCTCCTCCTCCACTCTGATTGGCTCATTCTGTTTGATCGACAGGAGGCAGAGCCACTCGGGATCGTACTACGATGGTGGGGGGGGCAGGATGCCTCGCTCACCCTCTGACCTTGGTCTGGACCGCCGCTCCCGCTCACCACATGGCTCCCATGGTTACGGGGAAGAGGAACTGCGGGGCAGGAGACGACCAATCAGAGACAGGCGAGGCCGTTGGCACTCACAGGTGAGTCTGATGCAACAGGTAGCAGCAACATGTCATTATTCATTTATTTATTTAGGATTTAGTTGATTTCATGTGTAAATTATCTTTTTATTACTTACTCTGTTAATTACATTTTTATTATGTTTTTTATTTATGTTTCTTATTTTTAGTATTTAAGCATTAATAATTATACATGGTACGTATATAGCTGCCCTAAAGAAGGCTCTGTCCCCAAAACTGTGAAAGTTGGACTTTGGGTGGAGAGAAGACCAGCAGAGGTGGATCTGAGGGACCGAGATGGTTGGTAGGCTGAGAGGAGGTCTGGTAGGAGACAGGAAGCCAATGGAGCTCTTTTTGGACTGGGGTGAAGCGGTGCCAGGATTTGGTGTGAATAAGAAGTTTGGACCAGTTGGAGTCTGTTGATGGAGGCTGCACTGATGCTGTAGAGGAGCGAGTTACAATAGTCAAGACGGGAGTAAAAGACATGGACGAGTGTTTCAGCAGCACGGTGTGTAAGAGAGAGCCTGATCTTTGCGATATTGCGAAGGGTGGGATCAAGGGTCCCACCAAGATTGTGGGCCTGGGAGGACGGGGTGTCTGTGGTGCCATCAATGATGAGTGTAGATATGTTGGTTCTGCTGAGGGTTGACTTGGAGCCGATGAGTTCAGTCTTGTCATTATTAAGTTTGAGACAATTTTGTTGCATCCAGACTTTTATTGCAGACAGGCGGGAATTAATGTGGGAGAGGGGTTGGTTGTGGGGGGCTTTGGTGCTGAGGTATATCTGAGTGTCATCGGCATAGCAGTGGAAGTCCAGATTGAAGTGGCAGAGAATCTGACCAAGAGGGAGAATGTAGTAGAGGGCTGAGTGTGGAACCTGTGTGACTGTGATTGGGACAGTGTGGTTGTGAAGAGAAATGAAGTGTGATCTCTTGGAGAGGTTGGACCAGATCCAGTAAGTGTGGTGCCCTCGATACTGAGGTCTTCAAGTCTGCTGAGCGAGATGTTGTGGCTCACACTATCGAAGGCTACACTCAGGTCGAGCAGGATGAGGATGTTAAGGTCTCTGGTATCAGTACAGGTGAGGAGATCATTGAATTCTTTGAGGAGGGCAGTTTCAGTACTGTGGAGTGGGCGAAAACCAGACTGGAGGGGTTCAAGTAGGTTATTGGATTGCAGGTGGGTTTGGAGTTGTGAGGCTACGAGGCGTTCCAGAGTTTTAGAGAGGAAGGGAAGATGGACATTGGCTGATAGGAGTTGAGGCAGGATGGATCAAGACCAGGCTTTTTTAGGAGACAGCAACAGTTTTGAAGGCGGATGGGACAATTCCATGGGACAGTGAGGAGTTGAAGACATTGGTGAGCTGGGGGCATAGGATGGGAAGGCATGTCTTCAGCAGGGGGGTGGCAGGGGGTTGTGGGTTTGGTTTAGCTGATGAGTTTGGAGGTGATGGAGGGGACAACTGGAACAAACCTGGAGAGGTGGCGATGGGGAGGAGAGGTAGGGAGGTCAAAAGGGACGGAGAGGAGAGGGGCCAGAATCAGGACCAAAAAAATCAGGTGTAGAGGTGGAGAGGGAATCAGCACAGGGCTTGAGGAGGCTGTTCAAGGTGGAGAAGAGGGTGGAGGAGAGGTGAGTTTGTAGGCGTCGTGGTGGACAGTGAGTGATGTTTTCTTGGAGAGTCGTTCCAGTCGGCGGCCAGTCTGTTTCAGGGTGCGTAGCTCAGAGGGTCAGTGTGTCGATGGAGGCAAATAATGTGGTGTTGAGGTAATTGGCAAGATCATCAGGTGAGGTGGGGGCTGGTTCCAGGAGGAGAGCATTGGAGAGCAGATCTGAGAGTTGAAGGTTATTTCTCTGAGGAGTTGTGGATGTGGGGCTGGGAATGGAATAACGAACTGGATGAGATTATGATCTGTCAGAGGAAAATGGGACAGATGGATGTTGAGTACCGGTAGATTGACAGAGCAGACTAGGTCATGGATATGGTCTTTGACATGGGTGGGGATGGTGACGTGCTGCGCTAGGTTGAAATTGCTGGGTAAATTGATGAATTCAGATGCAAACTAACAGGTTGGTGAATCAATGTGTATGTTTAAATCACCGAGCAGCTGTAGACATGAGGAGAGAGATCAGGCAACTGTGAGGAGTTCGGACAGTTCAGACAGGTAAGATGGATTAGGTTTGGGTGGCCGGTAAGTGAGGATGACAGTCATTGAGCAACAGGCTTTAAATGCCAGGAGTTCAAATGATGAGACTGTGGGGAGGGTGAGTTCTGTGATACTGAAGTTCTGATTGAATAAAACAGCTAGACCACCTCCGTGATGAGGGTTTGCAGATGTAGCCAAAATCCGAGGGGACTCTTGTTTGAGAGGGAAAAAATAGTCAGGTTGTTGCCAAGTTTCTGTGACCAGGAGAAATTCAGTTAAATTGTCCAGGACTAGGGGTGAGGTGAGGTTAATAACAATAGGAGAGGGCTGAAAAGAGGTCCCATAGCAGCAGTTAACAAGTGTGTTAGTAGGAGGATGTAGCGTTAGTAGCGTTGTGTCCCGAACACAAACAGGAGTGACATTGGCTACTCACGGCACCGATGAGCAATACGCCACCAGTACTCTCCAACGGTAAACTCAGCGTTATTTTTAATTTGGTCTTTATTTTGATGTTCATCAGATGTTTCATAAATCACATTTCACAGAATATTAACAGAATATTAATGAGGTGACCTCAGTCCTGCAGTGTGGCAGTAATGAGCTCTGCAGTCTGTAGGGGATGCTGATAGCTGGTGATGATGATGGTGATGGTGGTTACCATGGTGATGATGGTGATGGTGACCTTCCTCCTCCTGGTTCAGGACCCTCTGGATCAGGTTCAGGATGAGCTCGAGCTGCGGCGGCAGCAGGAGGAGTTTCAGGCCCGTTACCGTAGCGACCCCAACCTGGCTCGTTACCCAGTGAAGCCGCAGCCGAGCGAGGAGGCCATGAGGATGTTAGCTCAGGTTGGCAGGGTCCGCCACCAACGCCGCCACAGCGACATCTCCCTGGAAACCGCAGAGGATCACCTGACCCCGAGGCACGGTGAGAACACAACCATCAATCTGCCGATGCCTTGCTTCATTATAGGGAATAGAACCATCAGCCTGCCGCTGCCTTGCTTCATTATAGGGAATAGAACCATCAGTCTGCCGCTGCCTTGCTTCATTACAGGGAATAGAACCATCAGCCTGCCGCTGCCTTGCTTCATTACAGGGAATAGAACCATCAGCCTGCCGCTGCCTTGCTTCATTACAGGGAATAGAACCATCAGCCTGCCGCTGCCTTGCTTCATGACAGAGAATAGAACCATCAGCCTGCCGGTGCCTTGCTTCATGACAGGGAATAGAACCATCAGCCTGCCGGTGCCTTGCTTCATTATAGGGAATAGAACCATCAACCTAACGGTGCCTTGCTTCATGACAGAGAATAGAACCATCAACCTTCTGGTGCCTTGCTTCATGACAGAGAATAGAACCATCAACCTACTGGTGCCTTGCTTTATGACAGGGAATTGAACCATCAACCTACTGGTGCCTTGCTTTATGACAGGGAATAGAACCATCAACCTACTGGTGCCTTGCTTCATGACAGAGAATAGAACCATCAACCTACTGGTGCCTTGCTTTATGACAGAGAATAGAACCATCAACCTACTGGTGCCTTGCTTCATTACAGGGAATAGAACCATCAACCTACTGGTGCCTTGCTTCATGACAGAGAATAGAACCATCAACCTACTGGTGCCTTGCTTCATTACAGGGAATAGAACCATCAACCTACTGGTGCCTTGCTTCATGACAGAGAATAGAACCATCAACCTACTGGTGCCTTGCTTTATGACAGAGAATAGAACCATCAACCTACTGGTGCCTTGCTTCATGACAGAGAATAGAACCATCAACCTACTGGTGCCTTGCTTCATGACAGAGAATAGAACCATCAACCTACTGGTGTCTTGCTTCATGACAGAGAATAGAACCATCAACCTACTGGTGCCTTGCTTCATGACAGAGAATAGAACCATCAACCTACTGGTGCCTTGCTTCATGACAGGGAATAGAACCATCAGCCTGCCGGTGTCTTGCTTCATTACAGGGAATAGAACCATCAGCCCGCCGGTGTCTTGTTTATGACAGAGAATAGAACCATCAACCTACTGGTGCCTTGCTTCATGACAGGGAATAGAACCATCAACCTACTGGTGCCTTGTTTATGACAGAGAATAGAACCATCAACCTACTGGTGCCTTGCTTCATGACAGGGAATAGAACCATCAACCTACTGGTGCCTTGCTTCATGACAGGGAATAGAACCATCAGCCTGCCGGTGTCTTGTTTATGACAGAGAATAGAACCATCAACCTACTGGTGCCTTGCTTCATGACAGAGAATAGAACCATCAACCTACTGGTGCCTTGCTTCATGACAGAGAATAGAACCATCAACCTACTGGTGTCTTGCTTCATGACAGAGAATAGAACCATCAACCTACTGGTGCCTTGTTTATGACAGAGAATAGAACCATCAACCTACTGGTGCCTTGCTTCATGACAGAGAATAGAACCATCAACCTACTGGTGCCTTGTTTATGACAGAGAATAGAACCATCAACCTACTGGTGCCTTGCTTCATGACAGAGAATAGAACCATCAACCTACTGGTGCCTTGCCTCATGACATCAACCTACTGGTGCCTTGCTTCATGACAGAGAATAGAACCATCAACCTACTGGTGTCTTGCTTCATGACAGAGAATAGAACCATCAACCTACTGGTGCCTTGCCTCATGACATCAACCTACTGGTGCCTTGTTTATGACAGAGAATAGAACCATCAACCTACTGGTGTCTTGCTTCATGACAGAGAATAGAACCATCAACCTACTGGTGTCTTGCTTCATGACAGAGAATAGAACCATCAACCTACTGGTGCCTTGTTTATGACAGAGAATAGAACCATCAACCTACTGGTGCCTTGCTTCATGACAGAGAATAGAACCATCAACCTACTGGTGCCTTGCCTCATGACATCAACCTACTGGTGCCTTGCTTCATGACAGAGAATAGAACCATCAACCTACTGGTGTCTTGCTTCATGACAGAGAATAGAACCATCAACCTACTGGTGCCTTGCTTCATGACAGAGAATAGAACCATCAACCTACTGGTGCCTTGCTTCATGACAGGGAATAGAACCATCAGCCTGCCGGTGTCTTGTTTATGACAGAGAATAGAACCATCAACCTACTGGTGTCTTGTTTATGACAGAGAATAGAACCATCAACCTACTGGTGCCTTGCTTCATGACAGGGAATAGAACCATCAACCTACTGGTGCCTTGTTTATGACAGAGAATAGAACCATCAACCTACTGGTGCCTTGCTTCATGACAGGGAATAGAACCATCAACCTACTGGTGCCTTGTTTATGACGGAGAATAGAACCATCAGCCTGCCAGTGTCTTGTTTATGACAGAGAATAGAACCATCAACCTACTGGTGCCTTGCTTCATGACAGAGAATAGAACCATCAACCTACTGGTGTCTTGCTTCATGACAGAGAATAGAACCATCAACCTACTGGTGCCTTGCTTCATGACAGAGAATAGAACCATCAACCTACTGGTGCCTTGCCTCATGACATCAACCTACTGGTGCCTTGCTTCATGACAGAGAATAGAACCATCAACCTACTGGTGTCTTGCTTCATGACAGAGAATAGAACCATCAACCTACTGGTGCCTTGCTTCATGACAGAGAATAGAACCATCAACCTACTGGTGCCTTGCTTCATGACAGGGAATAGAACCATCAGCCTGCCGGTGTCTTGTTTATGACAGAGAATAGAACCATCAACCTACTGGTGTCTTGTTTATGACAGAGAATAGAACCATCAACCTACTGGTGCCTTGCTTCATGACAGAGAATAGAACCATCAACCTACTGGTGCCTTGCTTCATGACAGAGAATAGAACCATCAACCTACTGGTGCCTTGCTTTATGACAGAGAATAGAACCATCAACCTACTGGTGCCTTGCTTCATGACAGGGAATAGAACCATCAACCTACTGGTGCCTTGCTTCATGACAGAGAATAGAACCATCAACCTACTGGTGCCTTGCTTCATGACAGAGAATAGAACCATCAACCTACTGGTGCCTTGCTTCATGACAGAGAATAGAACCATCAACCTACTGGTGCCTTGCTTCATGACAGAGAATAGAACCATCAACCTACTGGTGCCTTGCTTCATGACAGGGAATAGAACCATCAACCTACTGGTGCCTTGCTTCATGACAGAGAATAGAACCATCAACCTACTGGTGCCTTGCTTCATGACAGAGAATAGAACCATCAACCTAACGGTGCCTTGCTTCATGACAGAGAATAGAACCATCAACCTAACGGTGCCTTACTTTATGACAGAGAATAGAACCATCAACCTACTGGTGCCTTGCTTCATGACAGAGAATAGAACCATCAGCCTGCTGGTGCCTTGCTTTATGACAGAGAATAGAACCATCAGCCTGCTGGTGCCTTGCTTTATGACAGAGAATAGAACCATCAACCTACTGGTGCCTTGCTTTATGACAGAGAATAGAACCATCAGCCTGCTGGTGCCTTGCTTTATGACAGAGAATAGAACCATCAACCTACTGGTGCCTTACTTTATGACAGAGAATAGAACCATCAACCTACTGGTGCCTTGCTTCATGACAGAGAATAGAACCATCAACCTACTGGTGCCTTGCTTCATGACAGAGAATAGAACCATCAACCTACTGGTGCCTTACTTTATGACAGAGAATAGAACCATCAGCCTGCTGGTGCCTTGCTCGGCAGCAGTCTGACATGTGTTTTCTGCTCTCAGCTCTCCGGCAGCCTCGGGCTTCAGGATTGGTCGGAGCTGGAGGTCAGAGGTTGTACTCGGTGGACCGGGCAGCCAACCACATCAGCCCCTCCTCTCCTCGCAGCAGCCCCGTACCTCAGCAACACCTGGACCCGAGCGCTGCCCTCAAGAGGAAGTCGGCCAATGAGAGCGCAGCGCAGGGGGGAGGGAGGATGGGGAGGATGCACGTGATTGGCAGCTTCAGCAGCTCAGAGGAGGACCTGGCGACCACGCCCGACTACACCAGCTGTGACGAGCCCGACCGTGAGTGCTACATGCTACATGCTAGCCGCTAATGCACACAGATATGAAATTATTACATGTAAAGCTTTGCGTTAACATTTTATCAGAAACTGAACTCATTCTCTACACAAACAATCAACAACAACTGAGCAGTATGCAGTATAAATACTGAGCAGTACGCAGTATAAATACTGAGCAGTACGCAGTATAAATACTGAGCAATAAGCAGTATAAATACTGAGCAGTACGCAGTATAAATACTGAGCAGTACGCAGTATAAATACTGAGCAGTACGCAGTATAAATACTGAGCAATAAGCAGTATAAATATTGAGCAGTATGCAGTATAAATACTGAGCAGTGCGCAGTATAAATACTGAGCAGTACGCAGTATAAATACTGAGCAGTACGCAGTATAAATACTGAGCAGTGTGCAGTATAAATACTGAGCAGTACGCAGTATAAATACTGAGCAGTGTGCAGTATAAATACTGAGCAGTACGCAGTATAAATACTGAGCAGTGCGCAGTATAAATACTGAGCAGTGCGCAGTATAAATACTGAGCAGTACGCAGTATAAATACTGAGCAGTGCGCAGTATAAATACTGAGCAGTACGCAGTATAAATACTGAGCAGTGCGCAGTATAAATACTGAGCAGTATGCAGTATAAATACTGAGCAGTACGCAGTATAAATACTGAGCAGTACACAGTATAAATACTGAGCAGTACGCAGTATAGATACTGAATGCAGGTGTTTGTTAAACAGGAAACAGCTGCTGCAGTAACTGTGCAGCTTTATTAGTGTCACAGTGCAAATGTGTTCAGACACAAACTGCATCACATCAGCTGATCAGCTGATCAGCTGATCACAGCCGTCATCAGAAACAGACGTCACTTCAGAGTAAAAGTCTCATTTCTCTAAAAACATATTTCCTCGTTTCCTCTCTCCTACTTTGGTTTCCTCGTGTCCTCTCTCCTCGCTTGGTTTCCTCGTGTCCTCTCTCCTCGCTTCGTTTCCTCGTGTCCTCTCTCCTCGCTTGGTTTCCTTGTTTCCTCTCTCCTTGCTTGGTTTCCTCGTGTCCTCTCTCCTTGCTTGGTTTCCTCGTGTCCTCTCTCCTCGCTTGGTTTCCTCGTGTCCTCTCTCCTTGCTTGGTTTCCTCGTGTCCTCTCTCCTTGCTTGGTTTCCTTGTGTCCTCTCTCCTAGCTTGGTTTCCTTGTTTCCTCTCTCCTTGCTTGGTTTCCTCGTGTCCTCTCTCCTCGCTTGGTTTCCTCGTGTCCTCTCTCCTAGCTTGGTTTCCTCGTGTCCTCTCTCCTTGCTTGGTTTCCTCGTGTCCTCTCTCCTAGCTTGGTTTCCTCGTGTCCTCTCTCCTTGCTTGGTTTCCTCGTGTCCTCTCTCCTAGCTTGGTTTCCTCGTGTCCTCTCTCCTCGCTTGGTTTCCTCGTGTCCTCTCTCCTTGCTTGGTTTCCTCGTGTCCTCTCTCCTCGCTTGGTTTCCTCGTGTCCTCTCTCCTACTTTGGTTTCCTCGTGTCCTCTCTCCTAGCTTTGTTTCCTCGTGTCCTCTCTCCTCGCTTGGTTTCCTTGTTTCCTCTCTCCTTGCTTGGTTTCCTCGTGTCCTCTCTCCTCGCTTGGTTTCCTTGTTTCCTCTCTCCTAGCTTGGTTTCCTCGTGTCCTCTCTCCTCGCTTGGTTTCCTTGTTTCCTCTCTCCTTGCTTGGTTTCCTCGTGTCCTCTCTCCTCGCTTGGTTTCCTTGTTTCCTCTCTCCTCGCTTGGTTTCCTCGTGTCCTCTCTCCTCGCTTGGTGTCCTCGTGTCCTCTCTCCTCGCTTGGTTTCCTTGTTTCCTCTCTCCTAGCTTGGTTTCCTCGTGTCCTCTCTCCTCGCTTGGTGTCCTCGTGTCCTCTCTCCTCGCTTGGTTTCCTTGTTTCCTCTCTCCTAGCTTGGTTTCCTCGTGTCCTCTCTCCTCGCTTGGTTTCCTCGTGTCCTCTCTCCTTGCTTGGTTTCCTCGTGTCCTCTCTCCTTGCTTGGTTTCCTCGTGTCCTCTCTCCTCGCTTGGTTTCCTCGTGTCCTCTCTCCTTGCTTGGTTTCCTCGTGTCCTCTCTCCTCGCTTGGTTTCCTTGTTTCCTCTCTCCTAGCTTGGTTTCCTCGTGTCCTCTCTCCTCGCTTGGTGTCCTCGTGTCCTCTCTCCTCGCTTGGTTTCCTTGTTTCCTCTCTCCTTGCTTGGTTTCCTCGTGTCCTCTCTCCTTGCTTGGTTTCCTCGTGTCCTCTCTCCTCGCTTGGTTTCCTCGTGTCCTCTCTCCTTGCTTGGTTTCCTCGTGTCCTCTCTCCTTGCTTGGTTTCCTTGTGTCCTCTCTCCTAGCTTGGTTTCCTTGTTTCCTCTCTCCTTGCTTGGTTTCCTCGTGTCCTCTCTCCTCGCTTGGTTTCCTCGTGTCCTCTCTCCTAGCTTGGTTTCCTCGTGTCCTCTCTCCTTGCTTGGTTTCCTCGTGTCCTCTCTCCTAGCTTGGTTTCCTCGTGTCCTCTCTCCTTGCTTGGTTTCCTCGTGTCCTCTCTCCTAGCTTGGTTTCCTCGTGTCCTCTCTCCTCGCTTGGTTTCCTCGTGTCCTCTCTCCTTGCTTGGTTTCCTCGTGTCCTCTCTCCTCGCTTGGTTTCCTCGTGTCCTCTCTCCTACTTTGGTTTCCTCGTGTCCTCTCTCCTAGCTTTGTTTCCTCGTGTCCTCTCTCCTCGCTTGGTTTCCTTGTTTCCTCTCTCCTTGCTTGGTTTCCTCGTGTCCTCTCTCCTCGCTTGGTTTCCTTGTTTCCTCTCTCCTAGCTTGGTTTCCTCGTGTCCTCTCTCCTCGCTTGGTTTCCTTGTTTCCTCTCTCCTTGCTTGGTTTCCTCGTGTCCTCTCTCCTCGCTTGGTTTCCTTGTTTCCTCTCTCCTCGCTTGGTTTCCTCGTGTCCTCTCTCCTCGCTTGGTGTCCTCGTGTCCTCTCTCCTCGCTTGGTTTCCTTGTTTCCTCTCTCCTAGCTTGGTTTCCTCGTGTCCTCTCTCCTCGCTTGGTGTCCTCGTGTCCTCTCTCCTCGCTTGGTTTCCTTGTTTCCTCTCTCCTAGCTTGGTTTCCTCGTGTCCTCTCTCCTCGCTTGGTTTCCTCGTGTCCTCTCTCCTTGCTTGGTTTCCTCGTGTCCTCTCTCCTTGCTTGGTGTCCTCGTGTCCTCTCTCCTTGCTTGGTGTCCTCAGGTCTCTCCTGCGTCCTCGGTGGGAGGGGCTTAGACGCGGGCAGGGTTCCAGTGAGGGAACGTGGCTGATGTTCCCAGCGTGTTCTCTCTCTCTGACGATAATTAGCTCAGTGTGATAATCTTCTTAGAGCTGAACTCACCTGCAGCTCCTCTGACGGACAGCAGAGGGTTCCCACAAGAACCAAACAGGCAGACTGTGACCTCTGACCTCCTGTAGAGGGCGGAACATCTCTCTGGGATCTTCTGTAGTTCTACAGGTTTCATGCTTCATGTTCTGGATGGTTGTAATCTGTAGTCTGCAGTGATTTTAAGGTTCTGTTAAAGCTCTGTAAGGTACCACGTCTGTTCTCGATGGTTCTTCTGTTCTGTTGGGCTCCTGTTTACTGAGGTACCTTTAAAGCCCTCGGGACAGCAACAAAGGAACGTACTAAACTTAAATGCATGTTAACACAACAGTTTATTAAGAAAGCAGAATAAATTCACAAGGAAATCATTAAGGTTCCTCTTGGAGGTCAAAGGTCAGTCCTCCTCATACAGCCGGCAGTGAAAACAGCCTGAGATGAGTTTTGCTGTGATTTGGCGCCATATAAATAATATAATATATAATATATAATACATAAATAAACTGGGTCCAGTTTTAAACTTGCTGTTATTTGAACCTTTATGTTGTGTTTATAATATAATAAAAGCACAAGACAACCGTGTCTGTCTAGACTTTTGATTATTAAAGCTCCAAGAGAACAAATCATGCTTTCAGTTATGAAGATAATCTCATATTTATACTGAAGACAATATAAATTTTATTTTAATTTTGCCTGAACTTAGTATGTAAGAACTGTTGTTGGTATTCTGAATGGCTGATATACTTCATTAAGAAATATCAGATTTAAATAGTTATTGCTGATATTGGCAGAAACACACCGACTATAATATATCAATACACATACACACACACACACACACACACACACACACACACTCACACACACACACACACACACACACACTCACACACACACACACACACACACACTCACACACACACATACACACACACACACACACACACACACACACACACTCACACACACACATACACACACACACACACACACACACACACACACACACACACACACATACACACACACACACTCACACACACACATACACACACACATACACACACACACACACACACACACACACACACACATACACACACACACACACACACACACACACACACTCACACACACACATACACACACACACACACACACACACATACACACACACACACACACACACACACTCACACACACACACACACACACACATACACACACACACACACACACACACACACACTCACACACACACACACACACACACACACACACACACACACACAGACACACACTCACTGTGCCTATTAGGTTGCATTTATTCATGTATAACCTTTATTTTTAATTTTTGCTGTTAAAACATGTGAACATGTGTATTTATATGCAATAGCCTATTTTCACATATCACACATAATAATGTTTAACTGCCGTATGCATCGGTGCATTTCAGTGTCCTGTTTTATCTCAACGACATCAGTTTCTCTGAGACCTTCAGTTCATCATACACAACAAAGGCTAGTGCAGGGTTAGAGTTATTATTCATGCATTAGACAGGCTAGCGCAGGGTTAGAGTTATTATTCATGCATTAGACATGCTAGTGCAGGGTTAGAGTTATTATTCATGCATTAGACATGCTAGTGCAGGGTTAGAGTTATTATTCATGCATTAGACATGCTAGTGCAGGGTTAGAGTTATTATTCATGCATTAGACATGCTAGTGCAGGGTTAGAGTTATTATTCATGCATTAGACATGCTAGTGCAGGGTTAGAGTTATTATTCATGCATTAGACATGCTAGCGCAGGGTTAGAGTTATTATTCATGCATTAGACATGCTAGCGCAGGGTTAGAGTTATTATTCATGCATTAGACATGCTAGCGCAGGGTTAGAGTTATTATTCATGCATTAGACATGCTAGCGCAGGGTTAGAGTTATTATTCATGCATTAGACATGCTAGCGCAGGGTTAGAGTTATTATTCATGCATTAGACATGCTAGCGCAGGGTTAGAGTTATTATTCATGCATTAGACATGCTAGCGCAGGGTTAGAGTTATTATTCATGCATTAGACATGCTAGCGCAGGGTTAGAGTTATTATTCATGCATTAGACATGCTAGCGCAGGGTTAGAGTTATTATTCATGCATTAAACATGCTAGTGCAGGGTTAGAGTTATTATTCATGCATTAAACATGCTAGTGCAGGGTTAGAGTTATTATTCATGCATTAGACATGCTAGCGCAGGGTTAGAGTTATTATTCATGCATTAGACATGCTAGCGCAGGGTTAGAGTTATTATTCATGCATTAGACATGCTAGCGCAGGGTTAGAGTTATTATTCATGCTATAGACATGCTAGTGCAGGGTTAGAGTTATTATTCATGCATTAAACATGCTAGCGCAGGGTTAGAGTTATTATTAGTTAAATCCCGGGGTCTTCATATGCTTGTTGAGCACATCATGTGACCAAATTTAACCTGAACTGCTGAAGTACAAATCTCCTTTCTCTGACTGGATTACTTTACCTGATCAAGACATTGATTATTTTATATTTGCTTTACTGAAAAGAGAAACTGTGTCAGCATGAGGTGAGCTGACAGCAAGTGATGTTAATATATGACGACTGATTGCGGGATTCAGGGCGGCTAATTCTGGTTTAGCTGGATGTGGTGAACATGTAACATGGAATAACAGTATGTTTGCTGATTGTGTGGTTGGTTCCTTCCTGTCTAACATTACTGTTGTGTTGATTTGCCGAGGCTTCACTGTTTCTGTAGATTGTAACGTAGCTGACTTGCTGGATTTGTCTTGAGATATTATGAAATGGGATTCTGGAGTGAAGACGAGCACTTCTTGTCATTAACACTTGATTGGCATAAAATCAGCTGCTTATCGGTCAGATGTTGGGGTAATATTAATAAAAACATTAAAACAGTGTTTGCTGGTTATAACGTATCAGTTTAGCTAACAGATCAATGCTGTTGAGAGCTAGCAATCAGCAATCAGCAATAACTTTGACTTAGAACTCAGCTGGTCTGTTACTTGGTAGCTAACAATAAAGTTACCTTGTTCACTAACATTTATAGTTTATGTTCACCCATATGTAAAATAAATAAATCTCTACTCTATACTGATGTGTGGAGAGTTATTGCCAGCCTCCCTGGTCTCTCTGGTCCTTATAGTAAAGCAGTTCGGTGTTGCACAGCCGACAACGATTGTAAACAATACTCAGGTAAGATGGCGGACGGTTGTCCCGTCAGTCATCTACTATTTTATATCTATCGTCTTCTCTTCAAAATGCAAAAATAGACATCAGGAACGGCAATGCATGGCAAAAAAGTTCAGTTCTATTGTTATGGTCCTCAACTCCCAGGATTCCTTTAACCTTGGCTTGCTAAGAGGATGTTCTGTTGTTCTGTAGGGTTCCTCTGCTGTTGCTCAGGGTTCTGCCACTGTTCTACAGGGTTCTACACGTGTCTGGGTTCTGCTGAGGTTCTGCAGGGTGCAGCTCTGTTGCAGCGTTCTCTTCCTTAGGGTTATGTCACTGTTCTGTAGGGTTCTAGTTGTTGCTGCAGGTCATCTGTCAGCTCAGATGTCAGGCTGATGAGTTAATCTGCTGCCTTCGTGTCATTGGAGCAGGAGTCAGCTGGTCAGAGATTATGAGCTCTGATTGGCTCAGACGGTTCTCAGCCCCTCCTCTCAGGTCTGGAGGTGACAGAGCAGCTCAGAATCTCTGCTGCCGTCACTCTGAAGACATCAGGAGGAGAACAAGAACAGCAGAACCTTCAGCAGGCCCTCAGACCTAACCGGTCCCGGCCCAGAGGATCCCGGAGGACCCGGAGGACCCGGAGGCCCCAGAGGACCCAGAGAACCGGTCTGATAATCTGATCCAGATTAGAGCAGAACCCAGGCTGCTCCGGTGCTGCTGGGCTGCCATCTCAACTCTATTTCTATTGGATTAAAGAGGAGGTGTGGATTACCCAGCATGCCTCAGGACACACTGTGGAGACGCGACAACAGGAGCAGGAGGCAATGCACCTGACAGGGAGTACTGCTCACCTGTTCCTGTGATGTCACTGTAAACAGCTGATTCTTGGTGATCTGTAGGATGTTGGCGTCTCCGATCCCAAGGACAGGTGGGTGAAGACAGGTGGGTGAGGACAGGTGGGTGAGGACAGGTGGGTGAGGACAGGTGGGTGAGGATGTGGGTGAGGACAGGTGTGTGAGGATGTGGGTGAGGATGTGGGTGAGGACAGGTGTGTGAGGATGTGGGTGAGGATGTGGGTGAGGACAGGTGTGTGAGGACAGGTGTGTGAGGATGTGGTTGAGGATGTGGGTGAGGATGTGGATGAGGACAGGTGGGTGAGGACAAGTGGGTGAGGACAAGTGGGTGAGGACAGATGTGTGAGGACAAGTGGGTGAGAGCAGGTGGGTGAGGACATGTGGGTGTAGACAGGTGTGTGAGGACAAGTGGGTGAGAGCAGGTGGGTGAGGACATGTGGGTGAAGACATGTGGGTGAAGACATGTGGATGAGGACAGGTGAGTGAGGACAGATGTGTGAGGACAGGTGGGTGAGGACAGGTGTGTGAAGACATGTGGGTGAAGACAGGTGTGTGAGGACAAGTGGGTGAGAGCAGGTGGGTGAGAGCAGGTGGGTGAAGACAGGTGTGTGAGGACAAGTGGGTGAGGACAGGTGTGTGAGGACAAGTGGGTGAGGACAAGTGGGTGAGGACAGGTGTGTGAGGACAAGTGGGTGAGAGCAGGTGGGTGAGGACATGTGGGTGAGAGCAGGTGGGTGAGGACAGGTGTGTGAGGACATGTGGGTGAAGACATGTGGGTGAAGACATGTGGGTGAGAGCAGGTGGGTGAGGACATGTGGGTGAGGACAGGTGGGTGAGGACAGGTGTGTGAGGACAAGTGGGTGAGAGCAGGTGGGTGAGGACATGTGGGTGAGAGCAGGTGGGTGAGGACAGGTGGGTGAGAGCAGGTGGGTGAGGACAGGTGGGTGAGGACAGGTGGATGAGGACAGATGGGTGAGGACAGGTGTGTGAGGACAAGTGGGTGAGAGCAGGTGGGTGAGAGCAGGTGAGTGAGAGCAGGTGGGTGAGGACAGGTGGGTGAAGACAGGTGGGTGAGAGCAGGTGGGTGAGGACAGGTGGGTGAGAGCAGGTGGGTGAGGACAGGTGGGTGAGAGCAGGTAGGTGAGGACAGGTGGGTGAAGACAGGTGGGTGAAGACAGGTGGGTGAGGACAGGTGGGTGAGAGCAGGTAGGTGAGGACAGGTGGGTGAGGACAGGTGGGTGAGAGCAGGTGGGTGAAGACATGTGGGTGAGGACAGGTGGGTGAAGACATGTGGGTGAGGACAGGTGGGTGAGAGCAGGTGGGTGAAGACAGGTGGGTGAGGACAGGTGAGTGAGAGCAGGTGAGTGAGAGCAGGTGGGTGAGGACAGGTGGGTGAAGACAGGTGGGTGAGGACAGGTGAGTGAGGACAGGTGGGTGAGAACAGGTGGGTGAAGACAGGTGGGTGAGGACAGGTGAGTGAGAGCAGGTGAGTGAGAGCAGGTGGGTGAGGACAGGTGGGTGAGAGCAGGTGAGTGAGAGCAGGTGGGTGAGGACAGGTGAGTGAGAGCAGGTGGGTGAGGACAGGTGGGTGAGAGCAGGTGAGTGAGAGCAGGTGGGTGAAGACAGGTGGGTGAAGACAGGTGGGTGAGAGCAGGTGGGTGAAGAGAGGTGGGTGAGAGCAGGTGGGTGAAGAGAGGTGGGTGAGGACAGGTGAGTGAGAGCAGGTGGGTGAGAGCAGGTGGGTGAGAGCAGGTGAGTGAGAGCAGGTGAGTGAGAGCAGGTGGGTGAGAGCAGGTGAGTGAGAGCAGGTGGGTGAGAGCAGGTGGGTGAGAGCAGGTGGGTGAGGACAGGTGAGTGAGAGCAGGTGGGTGAGAGCAGGTGGGTGAGAGCAGGTGGGTGAGAGCAGGTGGGTGAGGACAAACACACCCACAGTGAGGAGGAGGGCTGTTCAGACAGACCTGTTAGCATCTGAGTGTGTGTGTGTGTGTGTGTGTGTGTGTGTGTGTGTGTGTGTGTGTGTGTGTGTGTGTGTGTCAGGTATTCGTACGTTATGGGGACTCCTCCCTTATGGGGACAAAAAGCAAAAGTCTCGTAAATCATTAACTTTAAGGTGAAGACTTGGTTTAAAGTTAAGGTTAGTTTAGGGTTACATTAAGGTTAGTTTAGGGTTACGTTAAGGTTGGTTTAGGGTTACGTTAAGGTTGGTTTAGGGTTATGTCAAGGTTAGTTTAGGGTTACGTTAAGGTTGGTTTAGGGTTACATTAAGGTTAGTTTAGGGTTACGTTAAGGTTGGTTTAGGGTTATGTCAAGGTTAGTTTAGGGTTACGTTATGGTTAGTTTAGGGTTATGTTAAGGTTAGTTTAGGGTTACATTAAGGTTAGTTTAGGGTTACGTTAAGGTTAGTTTAGGGTTACATTAAGGTTGGTTTAGGGTTATGTCAAGGTTAGTTTAGGGTTACGTTAAGGTTAGTTTAGGGTTACGTTAAGGTTAGTTTAGGGTTACCTTAAGCTTAGTTTAGGGTTATGTTAAGGTTAGTTTAGGGTTACATTAAGGTTAGTTTAGGGTTACGTTAAGGTTAGTTTAGGGTTATGTTAAGGTTAGTTTAGGGTTACATTAAGGTTAGTTTAGGGTTACGTTAAGGTTAGTTTAGGGTTATGTTAAGGTTAGTTTAGGGTTACATTAAGGTTAGTTTAGGGTTACGTTAAGGTTAGTTTAGGGTTACGTTAAGGTTAGTTTAGGGTTATGTTAAGGTTAGGATAAGTCTCCAGGAAATTAATGTAAGTCAGTGTAACGTCGTCTGAAATGATGGAAACACGACTGTGTGTGTGTGTGTGTGTGTGTGTGTGTGTGTGTGTGTGTGTGTGTGTGTGTGTATGTGTGTGTGTGTGTGTTTAAAGCAGCTTAGGCTGAGCTGTATGTGTAAAGACGGATTACAGTCGGTATGTTGGACAGTTTGAACTCGTGTTTCCTTCAGATGAAGGTTCAGAAAGTTTGATGCAAACAGAATCAGAACCTGTTTGTTACATTTAAAATCTAAAATCTATTTACAGTATGGAATAATAAGAGTTTTGAAATGGATTATAACCCTTGAAATAAAATATTGATCGTTCAAAGGAAATATGGACCAAGAATTAAAGAATTAAATATGAAGTTCATAAACAATTAAATTATGTAACAGCGAAACGTGACAATGTTGAGTCCAGTTTGGTGAAATATACAGTCAGCTGCTTACTGCTGCTGCCCCACCACGCAGGTGGAGGAGCTGATGGTCAGAGGAGCTGATGGTCAGAGGATGGAGGAGCTGATGGTCAGAGGATGGAGGAGCTGATGGTCAGAGGAGCTGATGGTCAGAGGAGCTGATGGTCAGAGGAGCTGATGGTCAGAGGATGGAGGAGCTGATGGTCAGAGGATGGAGGAGCTGATGGTCAGAGGATGGAGGAGCTGATGGTCAGATGATGGAGGAGCTGATGGTCAGATGATGGAGGAGCTGATGGTCAGAGGAGCTGATGGTCAGATGATGGAGGAGCTGATGGTCAGATGATAGAGGAGCTGATGGTCAGAGGATGGAGGAGCTGATGGTCAGAGGAGCTGATGGTCAGAGGATGGAGGAGCTGATGGTCAGATGATGGAGGAGCTGATGGTCAGAGGAGCTGATGGTCAGAGGAGCTGATGGTCAGAGGATGGAGGAGCTGATGGTCAGAGGAGCTGATGGTCAGAGGATGGAGGAGCTGATGGTCAGAGGAGCTGATGGTCAGAGGAGCTGATGGTCAGAGGATGGAGGAGCTGATGGTCAGAGGAGCTGATGGTCAGAGGAGCTGATGGTCAGAGGAGCTGATGGTCAGATGATGGAGGAGCTGATGGTCAGATGATGGAGGAGCTGATGGTCAGAGGAGCTGATGGTCAGATGATGGAGGAGCTGATGGTCAGAGGAGCTGATGGTCAGAGGAGCTGATGGTCAGAGGATGGAGGAGCTGATGGTCAGAGGATGGAGGAGCTGATGGTCAGATGATGGAGGAGCTGATGGTCAGAGGAGCTGATGGTCAGAGGATGGAGGAGCTGATGGTCAGAGGAGCTGATGGTCAGAGGAGCTGATGGTCAGATGATGGAGGAGCTGATGGTCAGATGATGGAGGAGCTGATGGTCAGAGGAGCTGATGGTCAGATGATGGAGGAGCTGATGGTCAGAGGAGCTGATGGTCAGAGGATGGAGGAGCTGATGGTCAGAGGATGGAGGAGCTGATGGTCAGAGGGTGGAGGAGCTGATGGTCAGATGATGGAGGAGCTGATGGTCAGAGGGTGGAGGAGCTGATGGTCAGATGATGGAGGAGCTGATAGTCAGAGGGTGGAGGAGCTGATGGTCAGAGGATGGAGGAGCTGATGGTCAGAGGAGCTGATGGTCAGAGGAGCTGATGGTCAGAGGGTGGAGGAGCTGATGGTCAGATGATGGAGGAGCTGATGGTCAGAGGAGCTGATGGTCAGAGGAGCTGATGGTCAGAGGATGGAGGAGCTGATGGTCAGAGGATGGAGGAGCTGATGGTCAGATGATGGAGGAGCTGATGGTCAGAGGATGGAGGAGCTGATGGTCAGAGAGTGGAGGAGCTGATGGTCAGATGATGGAGGAGCTGATGGTCAGAGGGTGGAGGAGCTGATGGTCAGATGATGGAGGAGCTGATAGTCAGAGGGTGGAGGAGCTGATGGTCAGAGGATGGAGGAGCTGATGGTCAGAGGAGCTGATGGTCAGAGGGTGGAGGAGCTGATGGTCAGATGATGGAGGAGCTGATGGTCAGAGGAGCTGATGGTCAGAGGAGCTGATGGTCAGAGGATGGAGGAGCTGATGGTCAGAGGATGGAGGAGCTGATGGTCAGATGATGGAGGAGCTGATGGTCAGAGGAGCTGATGGTCAGAGGATGGAGGAGCTGATGGTCAGAGGAGCTGATGGTCAGAGGAGCTGATGGTCAGATGATGGAGGAGCTGATGGTCAGATGATGGAGGAGCTGATGGTCAGAGGAGCTGATGGTCAGATGATGGAGGAGCTGATGGTCAGAGGAGCTGATGGTCAGAGGATGGAGGAGCTGATGGTCAGAGGATGGAGGAGCTGATGGTCAGATGATGGAGGAGCTGATGGTCAGAGGGTGGAGGAGCTGATGGTCAGATGATGGAGGAGCTGATAGTCAGAGGGTGGAGGAGCTGATGGTCAGAGGATGGAGGAGCTGATGGTCAGAGGAGCTGATGGTCAGAGGAGCTGATGGTCAGAGGGTGGAGGAGCTGATGGTCAGATGATGGAGGAGCTGATGGTCAGAGGAGCTGATGGTCAGAGGAGCTGATGGTCAGAGGATGGAGGAGCTGATGGTCAGAGGATGGAGGAGCTGATGGTCAGATGATGGAGGAGCTGATGGTCAGAGGATGGAGGAGCTGATGGTCAGAGAGTGGAGGAGCTGATGGTCAGAGGAGCTGATGGTCAGAGGAGCTGATGGTCAGAGGGTGGAGGAGCTGATGGTCAGAGGGTGGAGGAGCTGATGGTCAGAGGATGGAGGAGCTGATGGTCAGAGGAGCTGATGGTCAGAGGGTGGAGGAGCTGATGGTCAGAGGGTGGAGGAGCTGATGGTCAGAGGAGCTGATGGTCAGAGGGTGGAGGAGCTGATGGTCAGAGGAGCTGATGGTCAGAGGAGCTGATGGTCAGAGGAGCTGATGGTCAGAGGGTGGAGGAGCTGATGGTCAAAGGAACTGATGGTCAGAGGAGCTGATGGTCAGAGGGTGGAGGAGCTGATGGTCAGAGGAGCTGATGGTCAGAGGGTGGAGGAGCTGATGGTCAGAGGAGCTGATGGTCAGAGGGTGGAGGAGCTGATGGTCAGAGGAGCTGATGGTCAGAGGGTGGAGGAGCTGATGGTCAAAGGAACTGATGGTCAGAGGAGCTGATGGTCAGAGGGTGGAGGAGCTGATGGTCAGAGGAGCTGATGGTCAGAGGGTGGAGGAGCTGATGGTCAGAGGGTGGAGGAGCTGGGAGGGATTAAAGGTGGAATTAACCTTTAGTCTTTCATGTTTATTGGTTGGAAAATCCAAAACCATTAAGATAAATAAAATCATATATGTATATAAATATATATATTTATATGTTGGGGCTGTCAAATTGGACGCATTAGTTTAGATTAATTTTAAAAGTAATGTGTTAAAAACATAAATGGACTCATATAATTGAATGATCTGTTATGGCCACATTTCATGTATTTAGAAAAAATGTCTGACGATTTGGAAATAAAACAATGTATTGATTTCTAATGCCTTTAGATATTTCTATTC
The DNA here is from genome assembly GCF_910596095.1 of Thunnus maccoyii. Classification (NCBI taxonomy): domain Eukaryota; kingdom Metazoa; phylum Chordata; class Actinopteri; order Scombriformes; family Scombridae; genus Thunnus; species Thunnus maccoyii. Next base: position 440,421 of record NC_056547.1, read on the forward strand.
AACACTTGTCTTATGTGCTACTATAATGTTTTTGAGTTAAAATATCTTCATTTGGGTTTTTTTCAGCAAATATTGATATCTGTGATTGTTTGCGATTAAATCAGCATATATATGTTATATATGTATATTCTGCCACCCCGTGAATATTGATCTAGATCCGCCTCTCCTTATACCCGCCTGCAGAGGCTCTGATCTCCGCTCCTCTGCCTTATTGAGCTCTGCAGTGAACCATGTGGGCTTGTTGTTGTTGTACTATTAGGGGAATTAAACATTGATCAGAGAGCCACAGGGCTGCACAGGGATCAGAGCAATATGAGGTCTTAACAGATGAGGGAGGGGGGGCAGGTAACATGCTGTCTGTTAAAGTCTCCTAAAACAACAACCTTGGAGTCTGGAAAGTGTTTTTCTATTGCATTCATTTGTTCGACGAGTTGTGTTTGTGCTGCAATAATCAACGATGAATGAACTGAATTCCCTCAGGGAGTGAAACGGTTTATCGTTTATGAAAATGCCGCCATCTTGATCATCTGCAGTGTTTCACAGTGAATCCTTCAGTTTTAACAAGCATGTGAATTTATTTCGTCCTCATCATCTATTAACATCCTGCGTTGTTTATGTTACCAACTGTAAGTCTTCTTCTCTTCTTTGTTGGTGCGTTGCTGTTTCTGTCCCAGAGGAACCCTGATACTCAGAGAACAGACAGAACAGGAACCCGCTCATTAAAACAGACAACGCTGTTTACAGAGTTCAGAGAACCAACATTAATGTTCTATGTTTGGTTCTAACAGCAGGTCATAGCAGTGTTGCATTATGGGACACTGACCTCTGTCTGAACAGTTAGCATTAGCTTCTAGCTTAAACAGATTCACTTGAGGCCTTTCTCAATACCAAGTACGCCAAGTTCAGACTTGTGTACTTGAGAGTTTGGACGTGGCAAGTTTGACTTGAGAGTAGAAACTCTGGAAGTGTAAGTGGAACAGCAGCTCAGCTTCAACACAGCTGAACCTGACTGTACTGGTGATATGTGTACATGTGGTGATGTGTGTAAATGTGGTGATGTGTGTACGTGTGGTGATGTGTGTACGTGTGGTGATATGTGTACATGTGGTGATGTGTGTACATGTGGTGATATGTGTACATGTGGTGATGTGTAAATGTGGTGATGTGTGTACATGTGGTGATGTGTGTACATGTGATGATATGTGTACATGTGGTGATGTGTGTACATGTGGTGATATGTGTACATGTGGTGATGTGTGTACATGTGGTGATGTGTGTACATGTGGTGATATGTGTACATGTGGTGATGTGTGTACGTGTGGTGATATGTGTACATGTGGTGATATGTGTACATGTGGTGATGTGTGTACGTGTGGTGATGTGTGTACATGTGGTGATGTGTGTAAATGTGGTGATGTGTGTACGTGTGGTGATGTGTGTACGTGTGGTGATGTGTGTACATGTGGTGATGTGTGTAAATGTGGTGATGTGTGTACGTGTGGTGATGTGTGTACGTGTGGTGATGTGTGTACATGTGGTGATATGTGTACATGTGGTGATGTGTATAAATGTGGTGATGTGTGTACATGTGGTGATGTGTACATGTGGTGATGTGTACATGTGGTGATATGTGTACATGTGGTGATGTGTGTACGTGTGGTGATATGTGTACATGTGGTGATGTGTGCACATGTGGTGATGTGTGTACATGTGGTGATGTGTGTAAATGTGGTGATGTGTGTACGTGTGGTGATGTGTGTACGTGTGGTGATGTGTGTACCTGTGGTGATGTGTGTAAATGTGGTGATGTGTGTACGTGTGGTGATGTGTGTACGTGTGGTGATGTGTGTACATGTGGTGATATGTGTACATGTGGTGATGTGTATAAATGTGGTGATGTGTGTACATGTGGTGATGTGTGTAAATGTGGTGATGTGTGTACGTGTGGTGATGTGTGTACGTGTGGTGATGTGTGTACATGTGGTGATGTGTGTACATGTGGTGATGTGTGTACGTGTGGTGATGTGTGTACATGTGGTGATGTGTATAAATGTGGTGATGTGTGTACATGTGGTGATGTGTGTACGTGTGGTGATGTGTGTACATGTGGTGATGTGTGTAAATGTGGTGATGTGTACATGTGGTGATGTGTGTAAATGTGGTGATGTGTACATGTGGTGATGTGTGTACATGTGGTGATGTGTGTAAATGTGGTGATGTGTGTACGTGTGGTGATGTGTGTACATGTGGTGATGTGCGTAAATGTGGTGATGTGTGTACATGTGGTGATGTGTGTAAATGTGGTGATATGTGTACATGTGGTGATGTGTGTACATGTGGTGATGTGTGTAAATGTGGTGATGTGTGTACGTGTGGTGATGTGTGTACGTGTGGTGATGTGTGTACATGTGGTGATATGTGTACATGTGGTGATGTGTATAAATGTGGTGATGTGTGTACATGTGGTGATGTGTGTAAATGTGGTGATGTGTGTACATGTGGTGATGTGTGTACGTGTGGTGATGTGTGTACATGTGGTGATGTGTGTAAATGTGGTGATGTGTACATGTGGTGATGTGTGTACATGTGGTGATGTGTGTAAATGTAGTGATGTGTGTAAATGTGGTGATGTGTACATGTGGTGATGTGTGTACATGTGGTGATGTGTGTAAATGTGGTGATGTGCGTACGTGTGGTGATGTGTGTACGTGTGGTGATGTGTGTAAATGTGGTGATGTGTACATGTGGTGATGTGTGTACATGTGGTGATGTGTGTAAATGTGGTGATGTGCGTACGTGTGGTGATGTGTGTACGTGTGGTGATGTGTGTAAATGTGGTGATGTGCGTACATGTGGTGATGTGCGTACGTGTGGTGATGTGTGTACATGTGGTGATGTGTGTAAATGTGGTGATGTGCGTACGTGTGGTGATGTGTGTACATGTGGTGATGTGTGTACATGTGGTGATGTGCGTACGTGTGGTGATGTGTGTACGTGTGGTGATGTGTGTACATGTGGTGATGTGTGTAAATGTGGTGATATGTGTACATGTGGTGATGTGTGTACATGTGGTGATGTGTGTAAATGTGGTGATGTGTGTACATGTAGTGATGTGTGTACATGTAGTGATGTGTGTACATGTAGTGATGTGTGCACATGTGGTGATGTGTATAAATGTAGTGATGTGTGTACATGTAGTGATGTGTGTACATGTAGTGATGTGTGCACATGTAGTGATGTGTGCACATGTAGTGATGTGTGTACATGTGGTGATGTGTGTACATGTAGTGATGTGTGCACATGTGGTGATGTGTATAAATGTGGTGATATGTGTACATGTAGTGATGTGTGCACATGTAGTGATGTGTGCACATGTAGTGATGTGTGTACATGTGGTGATGTGTGTACATGTAGTGATGTGTGCACATGTGGTGATGTGTGTACATGTGGTGATGTGTGTACATGTGGTGATGTGTGTACATGTGGTGATGTGTATAAATGTGGTGATGTGTGTAAATGTGGTGATGTGTGTACATGTGGTGATGTGTGTACATGTAGTGATGTGTGTACATGTGGTGATGTGTGTACATGTAGTGATGTGTGCACATGTGGTGATGTGTGTACATGTGGTGATGTGTGTACATGTGGTGATGTGTGTACATGTGGTGATGTGTATAAATGTGGTGATGTGTGTAAATGTGGTGATGTGTGTACATGTGGTGATGTGTATAAATGTGGTGATGTGTGTAAATGTGGTGATGTGTGTAAATGTGGTGATGTGTGTACATGTAGTGATGTGTATAAATGTGGTGATGTGTGTAAATGTGGTGATGTGTACATGTGGTGATGTGTGTACATGTAGTGATGTGTGTACATGTGGTGATGTGTGTAAATGTGGTGATGTGTGTACATGTAGTGATGTGTATAAATGTGGTGATGTGTGTACATGTAGTGATGTGTGTACATGTGGTGATGTGTGTAAATGTGGTGATGTGTGTACATGTAGTGATGTGTATAAATGTGGTGATGTGTGTAAATGTGGTGATGTGTGTACATGTGGTGATGTGTGTACATGTGGTGATGTGTGTACGTGTGGTGATGTGTGTACGTGTGGTGATGTGTGTACGTGTGGTGATGTGTGTACGTGTGGTGATGTGTGTACGTGTGGTGATGTGTGTACGTGTGGTGATGTGTGTACATGTGGTGATGTGTGTACATGTGGTGATGTGTGTACATGTGGTGATGTGTGTACGTGTGGTGATGTGTGTACGTGTGGTGATGTGTGTACGTGTGGTGATGTGTGTACATGTGGTGATGTGTGTACATGTGGAGCTCCAGAGGCAGCGCTGCTGTTCTGTCCAGTAAAAACATGAAGCTGTTAGATTTCAGAACAGACAAGAACACAAACTGAGAAAATGTGACTGTGATCTAAAACTGTTTGAATCACCTCTGACCTCTGCTCTCCCGGTTGCTAGGAGACATGGACAGCCAATGGTGGGATCACGGTTCCTGGCATGGCGAGCCTGCACCCATGTCTATGGTAGGACTAAGCCCCTCCCACTCCACCTATCCATCAATCTAACCCCACCTCCACTTGTCTGTCTGTCTCTCCACCATCTGTCTGTCTGTCCTCCACCTGTCTGTCTGTCTGCTCTCCACCTGTCTGTCTGCTCTCCACCTGTCTGTCTGTTCTCCACCTGTCTGTCTGTCTGCTCTCCACCTGTCTGTCTGTTCTCCACCTGTCTGTCTGTCTGTCTGTCTGTCTGTTCTCCACCTGTCTGTCTGTCTGTCCTCCACCTGTCTGTCTGTTCTCCACCTGTCTGTCTGTCTGTCTGTCCTCCACCTGTCTGTCTGTCTGTCTGTTCTCCACCTGTCTGTCTGTCTGTCTGTCCTCCACCTGTCTGTCTGTCTGTCTGTCCTCCACCTGTCTGTCTGTTCTCCACCTGTCTGTCTGTCTGTCCTCCACCTGTCTGTCTGTCTGCTCTCCACCTGTCTGTCTGTCTGTTCTCCACCTTTCTGTCTCGCCTCCCCCTGTCTGTTTGTCTGCTCTCCACCTGTCTGTCTCTCCTTCACCTGTCTGTCTGTCTGTCTGCTCTCCACCTGTCTGTCTGTTCTCCACCTGTCTGTCTGTCTCTCCACCTGTCTGTTCTCCACCTGTCTGTCTGTCTGTTCTCCACCTTTCTGTCTCGCCTCCCCCTGTCTGTCTGTCTGCTCTCCACCTGTCTGTCTCTCCTCCACCTGTCTGTCTCTCCTCCACCTGTCTGTCTGTCTGTTCTCCACCTGTCTGTCTCTCCTCCACCTGTCTGTCTCTCCTCCACCTGTCTGTCTGTCTGTCTGTTCTCCACCTGTCTGTCTCTCCTCCACCTGTCTGTCTCTCCTTCACCTGTCTGTCTGTCTGTCTGTTCTCCACCTGTCTGTCTCTCCTCCACCTGTCTGTCTCTCCTTCACCTGTCTGTCTGTCTGTCTGCTCTCCACCTGTCTGTCTGTTCTCCACCTGTCTGTCTCTCCTCCACCTGTCTGTCTGTTCTCTACCTGTCTGTCTCTCCTCCACCTGTCTGTCTGTTCTCCACCTGTCTGTCTCTCCTCCACCTGTCTGTCTGTTCTCCACCTGTCTGTCTCTCCTCCACCTGTCTGTCTGTCCTCCACCTGTCTGTCTGTCTGTGCTCCACCTGTCTGTCTTGCCTCCACCTGTCTGTCTGTCTGTCCTCCACCTGTCTGTCTCTCCTCCACCTGTCTGTCTGTCTGTCCTCCACCTGTCTGTCTCTCCTCCACCTGTCTGTCTGTCTTGCCTCCACCTGTCTGTCTGTCTGTCCTCCACCTGTCTGTCTCTCCTCCACCTGTCTGTCTGTCTGTCCTCCACCTGTCTGTCTCTCCTCCACCTGTCTGTCTGTCTGTCCTCCACCTGTCTGTCTGTTCTCCACCTGTCTGTCTGTGCTCCACCTGTCTGTCTGTTAGTTATTGATGTCTCTGCTATGTAAACAGGAGTTAGATTTAGTTGACAGGAAGTGAGCTGTGCCCCGTCTCAAGCTCCGCCTCCTGATGAGTCATCACAACCATAAACATGAAGGATTGTGGGATACTGACTTCAGTCATGGATGTAACTGCTCAGCTGGTGCAGACAGCAAAAAACGTTTCTATTTTCTGGGTTTTGCTTCCACGTCGTTCGGCCCGCTGATCATGTGCAGTGGCGTTTCTCCCGCTGGCCCCGCCCACGTGTTCCCACTCAGCCCACAGACTTTACATTGTGATGATGTCACAGATTTTTAAATCACTTTTCTCAGCTTGAGGAAAGTTTTACAAATATAAAACCTCCATGAATGAAAAGTTCATAATAGAAAGAGTCATAACTGACGTTTATAGTTTGAGGCGTCCTGTCAACAGTTTAACAGACGTCTGTTTTATGGTCGAGGTCGACGGGTTAATGAGTGACCACGCTCTTATAATGCATCCATGAGTCAGGGAGGGACACCTGATACCTGTGAGGAGGCGGAGCCTTCAGTGGGAGCAGAGAGCAGCAGAACTTATTTATCAAACATCCTGGTCATCTTCATTGATCAGAGTAATCAAACCTGATCAGATTTGTCTTCAGTCAGCTGATTATACTGAAATGTTGTTGGTTTGTTCTTGCTGTTGCTATGCAACCACCTATGTTTACCACTGTGACTCATCAGCAAGCGGTCACATGGCAGCCGTCCAAGGATGGGGAGCGTCTGATTGGTCGAATTCTGCTGAACAAGAGGATGAAGGATGGGACGGTTCCTGCGGATACGGGAGCTCTGCTGGGACTCAAGGTGATGCACTCTTCTTCTTCTTCTTCTTCTCCTTCTCCGTCTTCTTCTTCTTCTTCTTCTTTGTCTTCTTCTTCTTCTTCTTCTTCTTCATCTTCTTTGTCTTCTCCATCCTCTCTTTCTTCTTCTTCTCCTTATTCTTTTTCTTCCCTCCTTCTCCTTCTTCTTCGTCTTCTTCTCCATCTTCATTTTCTCCTTCTTCTCCTGCTCCTGTTCCTTCTTCTTCTTCTCCTCTTCCTCCTCTTTCTTCTTCTTCTCCTCCTCTTCCGTCCTTCTTCTCATGTTAACCTCAGTCTGTGTGCAGTGAGGTTCCTTACTCATGGGCACTGTGTTCTCAGGTGGTCGGGGGAAAGATGACGGAGTCCGGTTGTCTCTGTGCTTTCATCACCAAAGTGAAGAGAGGAAGTCTGGCTGACACTGTGGGACACCTGAGGCCAGGTAAACACACACCTGAGGCCAGGTAAACACACACCTGATGCCAGGTAAACACACACCTGAGGCCAGGTAAACACACACCTGATGCCAGGTAAACACACACCTGACAGCAGGTAAACACACACCTGATGCCAGGTAAACACACACCTGAGGCCAGGTAAACACACACCTGATGCCAGGTAAACACACACCTGACAGCAGGTAAACACACACCTGATGCCAGGTAAACACACACCTGATGCCAGGTAAACACACACCTGATGCCAGGTAAACACACACCTGAGGCCAGGTAAACACACACCTGACAGCAGGTAAACACACACCTGAGGCCAGGTAAACACACACCTGACAGCAGGTAAACACACACCTGACAGCAGGTAAACACACACCTGACAGCAGGTAAACACACACCTGAGGCCAGGTAAACACACACCTGACAGCAGGTAAACACACACCTGAGGCCAGGTAAACACACACCTGAGGCCAGGTAAACACACACCTGAGGCCAGGTAAACACACACCTGAGGCCAGGTAAACACACACCTGACAGCAGGTAAACACACACCTGACAGCAGGTAAACACACACCTGAGGCCAGGTAAACACACACCTGACAGCAGGTAAACACACACCTGAGGTCAGGTAAACACACACCTGAGGCCAGGTAAACACACACCTGAGGCCAGGTAAACACACACCTGATGCCAGGTAAACACACACCTGACAGCAGGTAAACACACACCTGACAGCAGGTAAACACACACCTTAGTTCAGAGGTCTGTACTATGAAGCAGGTTTGGGGTTAGCAAAGTAACTTCAGGTGTAACTCTGAGTTTTCAGTCCTACGACGGTGGTTTACTTATTACCGGGGTTCATCACCATGGTAACTGATGCTGAACAGTTAACCTGACCAATCATATCACTGGAAATAAAGAGTCATCATTCCTACAGGATCCCGACATGGACAAAAGTCCTGAGTTACAATAAAATGACAAGTAAAAAAGATCAATATATATTTTTGTAGATCAGTAGAAACATTTTATTGTTCCATGTTTCTGGTTTTAAAACAGAGCTTCTAACAAACGGAGATCGTTTACGACACTAAACACATAATGATTTCAGCTGCATTTTAATAGTTTACGTTGATTTTCTCCCGGAGTGAAGCTGACAGCGAGGATGATTTTGGCTCCATGATTATAAATCATCAGTCATTAACTACTTTTACACTCTTTGCTTCAGCAGCAGAAACAGTCTGACGTTACTTTAAGTTTGTTATGTGACATATTCAGATGGTTTCTAAACAGTGAAAATACTCCCTCTATACTTCAGTCATATAGAATAATTCCTACATGTATTTTATTTATTTATGATTTCTAGTGTTTGTTGTATGATTACAGGCTCGTTTACATTTCATTTGGTTGAATCTGCAGGTTCTTGGTTTCACTGTTTCATCTCATATGAAGAACTTCATTCATGGTTCTGATGACGTCACTTGTAATTAACTCTTTCACATGAACGCGCTCGTAGCTGTTAAACCCAGAGTTGACTGAGCTGGTTCATAACAGCTTCATAGTTCTGGTTATCTGGACAGACAATGTTAGACTCAGTGAAGCCAGATAACCAGAGGATATCCTGGATATGTTGAACCAGCTTCATAGAACAGGCCTCAGGTAAACACACATCTCAGAGGCTAAGCTAGGCTAATAGTTTCCCTCTGCTTCTAGTCATTGTGCTAAGCTAGGCTAATAGTTTCCCTCTGCTTCAAGTCATTGTGCTAAGCTAGGCTAAGAGTTTCCTCTGCTTCTAGTCATTGCGCTAAGCTAGGCTAATAGTTTCCCTCTGCTTCAAGTCATTGTGCTAAGCTAGGCTAAGAGTTTCCCTCTGCTTCTAGTCATTGTGCTAAGCTAGGCTAACTCTGCTTCCAGCTAAAGTTTATGTAACACAAACATTACCAAAAGACTGAGGAATTCCCTGCTTCATGTTTTTTCTGTGGTAGAAATACAGTATATTCCTGACATAGAACCAAGTAGAATCCTGTAGAACCCTGAGGTCTTGGCTCTGTTGTTCCTAAAAGGACTGAACACCTGGATGAACATGTTGTTTAGTCTTGATCTCTGTGGTTCAGGTGATCAGGTTCTGGAGTGGAACGGTCGGGTTCTTCAGGGAGCCTCCTTCAACGAGGTTTACAACATCATCCTGGAGTCCAAACCGGAGCCGCAGGTGGAGCTGGTGGTGTGTCGACCAATCAGGTGAGTCAGAGGGTTCACACACATCTGTCCAAACATCCTCCAGATGCAGAACCAGAACATGTGTCTGTGGGTGTCCGGCTCACCCTGCATATAGAACCGTTCTTATCTCCGGGTCACCCTGCATATAGAACCGTTCTTATCTCCGGGTCACCCTGCATATAGAACCGTTCTTATCTCCGGGTCACCCTGCATATAGAACCGATCTTATCTCCGGGTCACCCTGCATATAGAACCGTTCTTATCTCCGGGTCACCCTGCATATAGAACCGTTCTTATCTCCGGGTCACCCTGCATATAGAACCGATCTTATCTCCGGGTCACCCTGCATATGGAACCGATCTTATCTCCGGGTCACCCTGCATATAGAACCGATCTTATCTCCGGGTCACCCTGCATATAGAACCGATCTTATCTCCGGGTCACCCTGCATATAGAACCGTTCTTATCTCCGGGTCACCCTGCATATAGAACCGATCTTATCTCCGGGTCACCCTGCATATAGAACCGTTCTTATCCCCGGGTCACCCTGCATATAGAACCGTTCTTATCTCCGGGTCACCCTGCATATAGAACCGTTCTTATCTCCGGGTCACCCTGCATATAGAACCGTTCTTATCTCCGGGTCACCCTGCATATAGAACCGTTCTTATCCCCGGGTCACCCTGCATATAGAACCGATCTTATCTCCGGGTCGCCCTGCATATAGAACCGTTCTTATCTCCGGGTCACCCTGCATATAGAACCGATCTTATCTCCGGGTCACCCTGCATATAGAACCGATCTTATCTCCGGGTCACCCTGCATATAGAACCGTTCTTATCTCCGGGTCACCCTGCATATAGAACCGATCTTATCTCCGGGTCACCCTGCATATAGAACCGTTCTTATCTCCGGGTCACCCTGCATATAGAACCGTTCTTATCTCCGGGTCACCCTGCATATAGAACCGTTCTTATCTCCGGGTCACCCTGCATATAGAACCGTTCTTATCTCCGGGTCACCCTGCATATAGAACCGATCTTATCTCCGGGTCGCCCTGCATATAGAACCGTTCTTATCTCCGGGTCACCCGGATTTTTTTAAAATCATATTATTTTCCTTTGCTTGCAATTTTTCCCAGTTTTACCTCCAAAAAGATACATAAAACATCGTAAATTGTATCACGCTTTTTGAGAAAAGCCACTGCAACATCAAACATTTTTGGCCTCAATAATCACAAAAAACCTCAGAAAAATCCTGGAGGGAGTATAAATAAAACTAAATCTGATTCTTAGAAAGACAAACAGCAGAGGTCGTCTTTTGTTTTTTTTAAATATATGCTTATTTTTTGGGGGCCTAGAGGGAAAGTGAACAAATGAACAAAAAACAATTTAAACGAATGCATAATAATAATGAAAACCACAATCATAAATTAAGTTAAATACATAGCAGTTTTTCTTTAAAGAGTACAAAAGTGTATAAACTACCAGTTGTCATTGTGTAACAGTGGATGGAGTTGAGGTTTGTTCTACTCAGCCTGAAGTTCTACTGAACGTTCTCTAGGCTACAAGGTTCTATAGGTTGTGTTCTGTCAGAGCATGAAGTGACCTGATTGTTGTTTGTGTGTTTTGTTCCTCAGAGAAGTTTCCAGAGCAGCAGACAGTGCCCACATCCAGCATGACTCCAGTGAGTTTATTACAACAAACACAGGCTCGCAACCTGAGGATCGGGCCCTCACAAGGTCACATAATGAATGTACAAGGTCATGAGATAATGAGATGATTGACAGGAGGGGACAGAAGACCAGTTTGAATGTGAATTTTACACTTTAAAGAGTTGAAACAAATCTAAACACTTGAGAAGGATCAAACTGGTCAAAAGCTACAAGCTGAGATCATTATATAGTTTCAAAGGGTTAAAAGTTTGGAAACCTGCTGCAGAAGATTTGATACGTAAACAAACAAACATTTAATTAAATGCAGGGGAGTCAGGAAGCAGCAAGTTTCTGAAAAGAGTTTAAGACGACATCAACAGAACGACGTCAAGTGAAAATAAAATAAAAGATATTGGTCTGTGTTCAGGTTCCAGTTCCTTTGAGTCCCAGAAAGTCGGTCCATCCATCTCTGTCACGTCTCCCATGAGCCCCAGCGTCCTGTCCGGACAGGTCTCGGTAAGTTTACCCAGCATGCATTGCACACCACACAGCCAATCAGCTGTCAGTTAACGGCCCTGTCCATGGTGATGTGTGTTTCAGACTATGAACAGGCGTGCGCTGGTTCCCAGAGTTCAGGTAACTGTAGAGCGGAACACCGAGAGGAGTGAGACGTCTGTCTGTTCTCCCTATCTTTGTTTGTAGTTTCTGCAGTTTGTTTAGCTGCTAGTTTTTGGAGTTTTTAGTGGTTTAAGGTTCTACTTTGTTATATTTGTTACATCCTGTTTTGGGTTCTCCTGTGCCCCCTAGGTTTCCTCTGCTCTATAATCCATCTCTGTTCTGTAGGGTTCTCCTCCTGTAGTCTGGGGTTCCTCTGCTGTTCTTCAGGGTTCTACAGCTGTGTAGGGTTCTGTGCTTGATTTTAAACTTGATTTTTACAGGTGAAGCTGTGGTATGACAAAGTTGGTCATCAGCTGATTGTCACGGTTCTCGGAGCCAAAGAACTTCCTGTTCGAGACGATGGCCGACCAAGGAACCCGTATGTCAAAATCTACTTCCTGCCAGACAGAAGGTAAAAGAACCAATCAGAACCCTGAGTTTTATATGAACTGAGTGATGTTAGGTACTAATTAGAACATCTCCCGTAGTGATAAGAGTAAGCGAAGGACGAAGACGGTGAAGAAGTCTGTGGAACCTCGGTGGAACCAAACCTTCATTTACTCTCCGGTCCATCTGCGGGAGTTCAGAGAACGGATGCTGGAGCTGACGGTCTGGGATCAGGCCCGGGTCCGTGAGGAGGAGAGCCAGTTCCTGGGAGAGGTCAGAGCACTCGGAGAACCCTTGGAGAACACAGAACCCGACATGTTTTAGATTAAATTGTTTTAAAGGAGACCTACGATGCTTTTCCTTATTTTCAGTCATATATATGATGTCACAGTGTTGGATTCTATATAGCGTCAAATCACAACAAAAGTCATGTTGGATGTTCATGTTAAATGTAGTCGACGTGTTAAATAACAAGGTAACATACATATATATATATATATATATATATATATATCAGTAATCCTTGTGAGCAGGAAGCAGCAGCTCTGCTCTGAACGTTTCCAACAGTTTTTTCTACTTTCAGGCGAGTCGACGTCGGCTGGTGACGGATTTGTTTATATGGTTGTCTGCTCCTCGCTGAGCCATGACTCCATTACACAGCAGCAAAGTAAAATAATAACCAAAAATAAGTGCTGGTTGTCAGCTCTTCGTCATCATCATCATCACTGTGGCTGTTTCTGCTTGTTTCCTGCCTGCATTATTTATAACTGATCCGCTCAACAAACTGCTCCAAATATCTACACCTTGTTGTTTCGACCGTTTTTTTTTGGGCTGCTAACAAAGCTCCATTAATTCAGTGAGGAACATGTTTCATTTCCTTTAAATACTTCACAATTAAATCTGCCGTTATTTAGTCATTTAAAAGCTTTTAATTTGAAGCAGTAAATCAGGAAATAATGTGTTTGCATCGGCGGTAGCTTAACACGACTCTGATACAGCTGCCCCTTGGCAGCATCCTGAAGCTGGCCAATCAGAACAGAGTGGGCTCAACGGGAGGCGGGCCTTAAAGAGACAGGAGCTAAGACTGCCTGTTAGAGACAGAGGCTGAACTGAGGAGCTGCATAAACGGGCAGTAAAAGATAATTAAGGAGCTGAAATCATGCAAAGCTGCTCTAGTTGAGTCCAAAAATGAAAATATAGAGCTGGAAATGAACATAATAAGTCCTCTTTCAAGGAACACTTGATAGTGGTGTTCTCTCAGTTTGTTCTTAAGAACAAAGATTCAAAGATCAGCTGAGCCCACAGAACACAGAGAACTTCTCTGTGGATCTGAACGCTCCGTTTGTTCCAAACAATTATTCTCATTAGAGATGAACTGTGCTGAGATCAGGCAGCAGCAGCAGGAAGTGACAAAAAGCTGCAGTCAGCTTCCAGCAGCCTTCAAAGAATAGACAGGAAGTCAGTGGCGGTGCGTGATAAATATTACAGAGAGCGCCAGTCAGCTCGGTATGGAAATCATATCTCCATATGATGGTGATCACATGAAGATTAAATCTCCATATGATCACATGGAGAAATCAGTCACTTGCTTTCACAAACAGGAATAAACGAGTGCCGTTGTCATGGTAATACTTCTCATTCACGCTTATATCCTGTTCATCGGGAACAACAGCATTTACAAGGCTTGTACAAAGCAACACGAAGTGCGATATAGTTCCTCTCCAAACTTCTCACAGCCATAAGCACTGGTTATTAGTAACAGAAGAATTATGTGCATACCCCTGTGAGGGCAAATCAGCAAGAAACAACAATGCTGTTCACTGTAAAAAAAAGATGCACGCACAATCACACACTGTCTATACAGGCTAAAACATGAGTTTATTCTCATCATCTAAAAAATAAACACATAGCTGAAGGTTTTCAGACACACCCAACTGTGTATAAATATCACAATTAATTGGATATTAACACAATGTTACTGTGGTATGTTGCTGTAATGCTTAGCCTGCTGAGAGCCCAGTAGGTGGCACTAGTACACAGACTACAGACATATGATAAGAGTGAAAGAATGAATTTTTGCTACATAACTAGGATTAAAACATTAGATGGATCATATAACAAGAAAATATGTTTAAAAGATAACTACCCACATTAGCATCACTAAGGCCACGGCAGGCCAGCGACAGCAGGGACAGAGTAGTCTATATGTGTAAGGTTTAAGCTAAGTTTGGACCCAAAGACACACGGCTTGCAATAGTTCAAGTGCAGTTTTAATGAGAAGTTGTAGAGATGGAGATTTGGAGAGCTGAGCCAGAATAACGGTGGAGGCAAACACGTGAAATATACCGACCAGAACTATAACTTGGCTGTAACGTTAGTACCACGTTGGCAACATTAACGATCTGGGGAAGACTGGAGCGTAGAGCCGGATCATATATACTGCAGGAGCTGGATGAGTGGATGGGAGAAACAGGACGCCATGTCTAGACAGACACACGCAGACAGAGAAAGAACAAACCGCAATAATCTTTAAACAATCATCGTTTGTTGCCAGACATACTGCTTCGGTAGACAGTCATGGTTTGATCTCATTAACACTGTTGTTGTTTAACCATGAGGAGATTCTGTCAGTCCACCTCTTTTAACTTTTAGTGGAGCAACAATATTTAAAGCAGATGACAAAGTATTGTTAAAATGTAACCATGTCATTTAAAGAGCAGTCACAGCTGTGTGGCTCAACTGATCTCATCATAGTAGTGAACACTGTTTCAGCCTTCAGTCTTTGTTGAGGTAACATTGGCATCAGAAACACACAGCAATGATTAGAAATAGGTAGTTCAAATACTGAAACATTATCTATGTTTAGCCCTTTTGTTCTTACTAAATCTAGAGTGTTACCATGGTGATGAGGGTGGTCATTCTTTTTATTAATATGAATGTTCAGGTCTCATCATTTCTAGTGACACCAAGCATCATGTGGAGCTGAAACATTTAAAGTTAATTAATTGTTTAGTCAACTAGTTTTAAATCTCCATTGAATCGTTTAGTTGATTAATTAATTGACAAAAAAATAATCAGCAATGATTGTTTTGAGCTAAAACTCCAAAATATTCTGTAGTTTAAGCCTCTCTGTTTCATAAATTTGCTGTGTTTTCTATTTTGAAATATTGCGGTTTTCATGTGTTTTTTAGGAGAACGAGTAAGTTGTTGACGTCACCTTGGGTGTCAGCAAACTGTGACAGCATTTTATAGATTTGTTGTGAGCAGCTAAAGACAGAGCGACCTGCCTCCACGATATCAGGAAACACTGAAACTAATTCCTGCTGGTTTGAGTGACTTTCACATCCAGACTGAAGCTGTGTTCATGTTTCACACTCCTGTTTTAAGACCGAAGAACAGACGACCTTCATCTCTGTTTGGAAGAAACTGAACATCAACAGAGATGTTTCTGTGGTTCCTCATGATGGAACATGCACAGACTTTTCTGCATGTGTCTGACTTCTGTGTTCTCTCTTCAGGTTCTGATCGAGTTGGAGTCGGCTCTGCTGGACGATCAGCCTCACTGGTACAAACTGCAGCTCCATGACGTTTCCTCGCTGCCGTTGCCCAACGCCTCCCCCTACCTGCAGAGGAGAGGAATGCAGGCTGAACACACACAGGCCAACCGGAGGCTGCAGAGTGAGACACACACACCGAACTCTGAACAAAAAACTCCATATTAACTGTTCCCATCCTCCTGTTTTTATTCACACTGTCACAGGTGTAACTTCTACTGTCGTTCAGTGTCCAGACACACAGGAGCTCAGTCTGTTTGTTTGCTGATTCAGTTCTTCATTTCTTTAAAAATTTGTTCTTTTCTTCTTCTTCTGTTGTTCTATTTGTTTTACTTTCTTCCCATGATGCTTTGCCAGACACAGGCCCTTACTATAACTCAGGTAATAGCTGTGTTTCTATCTTTGTGAGGACATGTTGGTCAGAGGGTCCTCAAGTATAGAAAGACAAAACTGTGTGTGTGTGTGTGGCTGCTGACCCCTCGTAGCTAAC
The DNA here is from genome assembly GCF_910596095.1 of Thunnus maccoyii. NCBI lineage: Eukaryota > Metazoa > Chordata > Actinopteri > Scombriformes > Scombridae > Thunnus > Thunnus maccoyii. The sequence continues at coordinate 456,613 of NC_056547.1, forward strand.
GCTAACTCCTATGGCTTTTCCTCATGTGATGCTAAGCTTACAGGCTCACAGGTGATTTTATTCAAATTTTATTTACATGTATGATGTCAAAATGATGTCATCATGAACAAACTGGAGGCTGTTTAACTGCAGAGACTCTGTGCAGGTGCATCATGGGAAAAATATGTACACTGATTTGGAGAACTTTATAATATAAAGTTTATAATAAAATCCCTCTTTCCAAATAGAATCAAAAGCCTTTTTAGAATCAATGAAACATGCAAAGATTTGACCTTGTTTTTTTTCTGTACGTGATGATTAATTAGAGCATGTAGAGTGTAAACATGGTCAGTAGTGATGATTCATTAGAGTGTAAACATGGTCAGTAGTGATGATTCATTAAGTGTAAACATGGTCAGTAGTGATGATTCATTAAGTGTAAACATGGTCAGTAGTGATGATTCATTAGAGTGTAAACGTGGTCAGTAGTGATGATTCATTGGAGTATAAACGTGGTCAGTAGTGATGATTCATTAGAGTGTAAACATGGTCAGTAGTGATGATTCATTAGAGTGTAAACCTGGTCAGTAGTGATGATTCATTGGAGTATAAACATGGTCAGTAGTGATGATTCATTGGAGTATAAACGTGGTCAGTAGTGATGATTCATTGGAGTATAAACGTGGTCAGTAGTGATGATTCATTGGAGTATAAACATGGTCAGTAGTGATGATTCATTAAGTGTAAACATGATCAGTAGTGATGATTCATTAGAGTGTAAACGTGGTCAGTAGTGATGATTCATTAGAGTGTAAACATGGTCAGTAGTGATGATTCATTAGAGTGTAAACATGGTCAGTAGTGATGATTCATTAGAGTGTAAACATGATCAGTAGTGATGATTCATTGGAGTATAAACATGGTCAGTAGTGATGATTCATTAAGTGTAAACATGGTCAGTAGTGATGATTCATTAGAGTGTAAACGTGGTCAGTAGTGATGATTCATTAGAGTGTAAACGTGGTCAGTAGTGATGATTCATTAGAGTGTAAACGTGGTCAGTAGTGATGATTCATTAGAGTGTAAACGTGGTCAGTAGTGATGATTCATTAAGTGTAAACGTGGTCAGTAGTGATGATTCATTAAGTGTAAACGTGGTCAGTAGTGATGATTCATTAGAGTGTAAACGTGGTCAGTAGTGATGATGGTTCACAGATGGTTCTGTGGTGTGTGGGGGGTCTGAAGCCTCTCTGTTGGCCATTGTCCTCATTTCCTCAGCAAACATCCAGACATGATCCTGGTCCAGGTGGACGTGGTCATACAGGTGTTCATATGTCAGAGTGGGGTGATGTTGACATTGTTTAGTGTTGCTCACTCTGAAGTGATCTCCCCGTTTATGTTGTGGATCAGGTTCCAGGGGAAGTCAGTTCATGGCAGCAGTGTGGAGATGGTGATGTTAGCTCTAGGAAACTCCCTGTGTGCTTTCTGAGCCACCTTGATGACGGCCTCTGACACCCTCTCTCCCTTAGGGCGTAGGTCATTAGTTCCTGTGTGGATGATGATGTCAGCGTGGTCATGACAGAGGAGTTGGAGGACTTTGTCAGTGTGAAGACTGTCTCTCTCTCTCTGCAGGGTCTCAGAGGATCAGTGACAGTGAGTTTTCAGATTACGACTGTGAGGACGGCATCGGGGTGATCTCAGGTGAACTCCATGTCCCATGATGCACTGCAGCTGGTTGGTCACCTGTCAGCACAGAGTCACAGAGTTCATCTCTTCTTCTTCTCCTCAGATTACAGGCTGAACGGACGGGACTTCCACAGCTCCACCCTCTCTGTGCCAGAGCAGGTGATGTCGTCCAATCATGGCCCTCGAACCGACGTAATCCGCATGAGGTCACGGTCACCGAGCCAACCGCCTCCTCAAAGGTAAGAAGCCGCTACTGAGCTCGCTCATGTCAGAACCAGGTTCTGCTGTCAGAACCGGGTTCTCCTGTCAGAAGATCTCTGCAGTAAGAGAGCGCTCACTCTCACACAAACACACAAAAATGAAGTCAGAAAAACTGAAATATACCTGCCATCACTTCATCTTCCTCTTCATCTGTCACCCCCCGACCTCTGACCTTTAACCCCCTGACCTGGTTGCCAGCGGTAACGCTCTGTATCCGTTATACCGGGAGGACGCCGTGCGACTGCTCCGAGGATCCAAACTGAGCCGAGCATTCTCTGATGCGGGCCAATACAGCAGCCTGGAAAGGTAACCATGGCAACACACTGCATCTGACCTGGGTCACCTGACAACACCTGAGCCAATCGGCTCACAGTCTGGGTCACCTGACAACACAGTCTAAGTTACAGTATCAAGAGAAGAGTCAATCCATAAGTGATCAATAACAGCAGATCCATCAGACACACCTGTCCTGTCAGGTAAACTCTCAGGCTCTGATACTGCTCGACCAGTAAAACAAGCTGACCCCGTCTGAACCAGGAACCCAGGTCCGGACTGGCTCTAGTAGTGGTTGTGGTACTGTTTGTAGTGCTTGTAGTACTGGCTGTAATGGTTGCAGCGCTCGTAGTACTGGCTGTAATGGTTGTAGTGCTCGTAGTAATGGCTGTAATGGTTGTAGTGCTCGTAGTACTGGCTGTAATGGTTGCAGTGCTCGTAGTACTAGCTGTAATGGTTGCAGCGCTCGTAGTACTGGCTGTAATGGTTGCAGTGCTTGTAGTAATGGCTGTAATGGTTGTAGCGCTCGTAGTACTGGCTGTAATGGTTGCAGTGCTCGTAGTACTAGCTGTAATGGTTGCAGCGCTCGTAGTACTGGCTGTAATGGTTGCAGCGCTCGTAGTACTGGCTGTAATGGTTGTAGTGCTTGTAGTACTGGCTGTAATGGTTGCAGTGCTTGTAGTAATGGCTGTAATGGTTGCAGTGCTTGTAGTAATGGCTGTAATAGTTGCAGTGCTTGTAGTAATGGCTGTAATGGTTGTAGCGCTCGTAGTACTGGCTGTAATGGTTGCAGTGCTCGTAGTACTGGCTGTAATGGTTGTAGCGCTCGTAGTACTGGCTGTAATGGTTGCAGCGCTCGTAGTACTGGCTGTAATGGTTGCAGCGCTCGTAGTACTGGCTGTAATGGTTGCAGCGCTCGTAGTACTGGCTGTAATGGTTGCAGCGCTCGTAGTACTGGCTGTAATGGTTGCAGTGCTCGTAGTACTGGCTGTAATGGTTGCAGCGCTCGTAGTACTGGCTGTAATGGCTGCAGCGCTCGTAGTACTGGTCTGACTGTGTGTCTCTGTGTTCAGGAGGTCTTTGAGGAGAATGTCTGTTGCCAACTCTCTCGATTCCCACGACAGGTACTACCAGCAGTAGTAGTAATACTAGTAGAAGTACTAGCAGTAGTAGTGCTACCAGTCACAGTAGCAGAAGTAGCAGTGCTTGCAGTAGCAGTACAAACAGTGTCAGTACTTGCAGTACTGCAATGGTAGTAATACCTGACCTTGGTGTGTACTCGTTTCTCTGTAAGATACTTTAACGTTCCGAACTCTACGTGGCCAAACCACATGATGAACGGGAGCTGTGAGGACTACAGGTGAGGCCCGGGGCTGATGGGTAATGTAGTCTCATACAACATGAACACTTCTTACTGACCAAATCCGGCAGTGCGTGAGAAACGCAGCCCTCCTGTTCATTTGAATGGGTCGGTGTTTTTATGCTGCTGGAGGGGGGACCGCATAGGGCTCAGCAAAAAAACACAATTCAACTCAACTTTTGCTGAAACGCAACACGACGTCATGCTGCATCGGCCAATCACATACATGCAAGCGTGCATTCCTGTTGGATTACTTTGTAACGTGAAAGACACATTTGACTGTTTACCTCGTGATCATTGCAATGAACGATAAAACACTTGCTGCTGTGAAACTTACCAGAGTTGTAAAATCCTGTCTGTGAGTTTTACAAACCGCTGCACGGAGCTTTGGCTCCTCATTAATCCATAAATGCAAGTAAAGACACAAGCAACGAAGATCAGGTCCAAGCAGATTGTGAGTATTTGGATGCTTGTTTCTTATTCAGTTGACAAGAAGCAAAACTCTTGATTTTCTGAAAATAATTCATCTCAGTCATCACTATATGCTGATGCTCTGCTGAGATATGTAAATCTACTTTCAGAAACATTTGATGGAATTTACGACCTTCAGTGAAGACGTGTGTCACATGACTACATTTATTGCTATTTTGATAAAAATTGATTGGCTTGTATAATTAAAACGGATTGATGTATCAGAATTTCTTCAACAACTTAAGAACAGTGAAGTCTGTAGATGATCCTGACTAAGTTTTGGGACACTTGGCCCAGCAGTTCTTGACGAGAGGTCAAAAATAGGACTTTGAGAAAATTGAGGAAAAAATTGCAAAATTTGACATTTTTAGATAATTTTGAGAGATTAAAATGATTAAAGAATTTTGACTCCAGACCAAGCTGTTGTTGAGATCATTGCAAAAACATAAACTTGATTATTACAGCGTCACCTTGAGGTCAGTGAGTGTTATTATATGTGCCTGAGTAGTGGCTGGAATTTACAGCCAACCTGCCAATGTTGATGACTTTTGATTTTACAGTTTTTGCTGCACAAACTTTGACCTCAGTGAGCACTTGAAAACATACCAAATGCGTGACTTGCTACATGGTTGTGAAGAAGGACTTGGCCACCTGAGGATTCAAACCCTGGACCTTTGTGTATCAGGGAAGGTGACTTACTGACTGCACCACTGAGCAGATGTGGTTTCCACACACCTTCTCACAACTTGAAGCAAAGACTTCACATGTGCAAAACTGGGATATTTGTTTCTGTTTAAACTTAAAACACTTACAGCAGTCAAAATGTTGGTGATAAAATTCAGAAAAAAAATCACACTTCATTCTGCTGGTCTCAGATGTATTCATAGCCGGAGGCACATGGGGGCATTGGGCAGCAATGCCTGTCCAATTGGGCTTTTGTGCCCCCCCCCCCAAAATTCAGATTGACAGCTTGCCCGCCCTGTCAGATTCATGAAAACTTCCTCTCTTACTGTACGTGACTGACGTTACGCTGTCAGAAGGTGGTTTCATGTAGCTAGCAGCTAGATGAAAGTTGGAAACTAATCAGTCTCTCTAATCATCTATCACCTATCTAGCTTTTTAAAAAACAAGAACTAATTTACACTTTGGATTACAATGACATAATGAACCAACTCAAAGCCCAGAAGACTCCACCTTGTGTAGGAGAAGCAGCTGTTTTTATTCTGTGGCATGTTGGGACTGCGGTTTGAGTTCTGAACTGTAACACATTCATTGTTCAATTTGTGTTTGTAGCTTCTCTTGTAATGAGGGTTTTGCAGTGTTGGATTAGTTATTATCATGTTATTCCCTCATATTGATCCAACCATTTATCTGACCGACTCATTTACAATACCAAAAAAAAAAAAACGCCCAATCTATGATCATGTAAAAAGAAGTGCCCACCTGTGAAAACCCTGTGCCTCCTTGCTCATAATATGTTGAGCATACAGTACAAATTACAACAAGAACCTGAATATCACTGCAGATTCAACATATGACCAATTTGAATTCTATTTTTTGTCTTCTTTTATTTCTGAAAAGATACTCTTTCTGGCTTGGCTGAGATATGCTATGTGCCAAATTTGACACTAATTGCTTAAAATTTGGGAGTAGCGAAAAAAACAGATCTAGACAAAATTCAAAATGGCAGAAAATCTATCCAGGTGCCGATGGGCGTGGCTTATATGGATAGACTTGCCTGGACCCACAGAATCCAGGAAATTTGTTTCTGAGACTTACAGTTCAAGTATCAGGCCAAAATGTAAAGTTTGCCACTGTCTGGCTCATTGGTATCATTTTTTTTGCCGAGTAGTGAGTGAGATTTCCATCCATACTTTTAGGGCAGAATATTAATAATAACCCTAACCGATACAATAGGACGCCATAGTGCCGGATTGCCGGATTTGGTCAGAGTGCAGCCTTTGAGGCTCATGTGTCAGAGTTCAGGTGCGTCACCTGCAGGTAGCAGCCGGTTTGGACTCAAAGGTCCTGACGTCTTTCTGTTCTTCAGCCAGGACTTCATCCCAGACTTCCCCTTTGAACCCGACGCCTTCGATGAGGAGCTGCTGAGGTAAACAGACAGACAGACAGTTGTAGTTCTGAGTGTCACAGAGATCTAAAGTGTCGTATGGTTCCTTGTTTTTGTTTCCAGACTCAGACAGTCATAGTAGCTCCACCCACTCACACAGTAGCCCCGCCCCCTCCATACATATGCGAGTTTCATACCAACCACCTCATTATTTATTTTTTATTTCTGTCTTTAGTAACATTGTTATTATTATTATTATTATTATTATTATTATTATTATCATCATTGTTATTATTGAACCATCAGACACTTTTCCATCTCAAGGTGTTTCTCAACACAGAGTTCAGACTCCTGACGACACAGAACCAGGAGCGAAAGAACACAGGTTGAGAAAGGCCACAGAACATCCCCCATTTCTCTCCCACCATCCTTTGCTGCATCCTCACTGAGGCCTCATGGGAAACGTGTTTAACTTCCAGCAGGTTTTCTTTCAGTTTTCTTCTTCTGTGGTGTCTACCGTCCAGCCGTCAGTGCCTTACATTCTCCGCAGGTACAACCGGCTGACAGCAGCCCGGTCGTCACGGTGACGCGACACACACATTAACCCCTCCCGCAGGTGCAGAGGTTGTTGTTGTGACGGTGCGTAATGGTTGTCATGGTGATATGCAGGTACAGTCGGGGGATGGACCGGCAGGATTACTACAGCCGCTCCCGGTCAGCTGACCAGCGGGCAATGGTGGACCGACCTGTCTGCACACGCTCACACTCCATCGACCGCGGTGACTCCGCCCACCTGAGGGCCAGACGCTCCGCCCCCCCGTCACCTGCCCCCACCAGGTGACCCACAGCCTGCTGTGGCCACACCCACAGACCCTTTCATTTAACTCCGCCTCCTCTGCGTTCTGATTGCCTCATGATGACATCACACTGCTGACCCTCTTTGGTTCTCAGTCACATGGTTTCTGTTTGTTTACAGCATGTTGTCATCATCACCTATCATTTCCATGGAGACAGCTGAGCTTTGATTGGTGGAAGACTGGTGATCATGTTTTTGTTTGAAGCAGTTCACAGCTTCCTGTTTTGTTTCTCTGTGCCTGTAACCATGGAGACCAGTGAGCACTGCATGTATTGATTGATTGATCAGTGGTGCCTTTTAGCCTTTAGCTTGTTTGTTAGGTAACATAGCCTAGAGCATAATCTAACATTTCTAATCAGCACGACCCCTCTGACCTTTGGCCTTTGACCTCTAACCCCTGACCTCTGACCTTGGAGCACCTGTCAGGTTGGTAGTTTGACTCTGGTGTCTGTCTGACAGGATGAACCCTCGAGGCGGATCCACCACGACGAGTCCAACAGGAACGCCGATCTGCAGCCGCCGAGGACGCCAGCTGCCCATCGTCCCGCCCAAAGGAGCTCCAGACAGAAGTATGTCTGTCCGCTACACACCTGTCTGCAACACACCTGTCTACTACACACCTGTCTGCTACACACCTGTCTGCTACACACCTGTCTGTGACACACCTGTCTGCAACACACCTGTCTGCTACACACCTGTCTGTGACACACCTGTCTGCTACACACCTGTCTGCTACACACCTGTCTACTACACACCTGTCTGTGGCACACCTGTCTGCAACACACCTGTCTGCTACACACCTGTCTGCTACACACCTGTCTGTGGCACACCTTTCTGTGACACACCTGTCTGCTACACACCTGTCTGCAACACACCTTTCTGTGACACACCTGTCTGCAACACACCTGTCTGCAACACACCTTTCTGTGACACACCTGTCTGCGACACACCTGTCTGCAACACACCTGTCTGCAACACACCTGTCTGCTACACACCTGTCTGCAACACACCTGTCTGCTACACACCTGTCTGCAACACACCTGTCTGCTACACACCTGTCTGCTACACACCTGTCTGCTACACACCTGTCTGCGACACACCACCAGTCAGGTGTCTTTACAGTCAGGTGTGTTACCAGTCAGGTGTCTTTACAGTCAGGTGTATCAACTGCAGACTGAGGTCCTCAGTCATTGGCTGTCTGCTGAACCAATCAAATCACCTGACTTCACCTATTTTAGAAGACAGGTGTATTTCATCAGGTCACCTTGTTTGCTTCGGGTTCAGGTTTCTGCTCACCTTGTTGCTCTTTTCAGTTTTTATGTGTCCTCAGTATTTCCTAGAATTCCTGAGAGTCACAACAAACAGTAGAAGTAAAAAACTAGCCGTCTGATTGGTTAGCTGTTCAGGTCATATCATCACCTCATTTCATCTGTTTTCATTCATCTGTCTGATCATAATTTCGTTTTTGTCTTTTTCCAAAATCTTCTTCTGTCCATCAGTTTCGGTCACACCAACCACTGAAGCGTCAACTGCAACCATAGCCCCTCCCACTCTACATCATCAGGCCCCACCCCATGTCCTCAAACAGGTCCCTCCTCCTGTCAATCATCAACAGCCTCCTCTTATACGAATCCAAGCCCCGCCTCCCTCTGGACCTGCCCAACCCCACCCACCTCCTGCACCTGCCCAAGTCCCGCCCCCAGTTCCTGCCCAAGTTCCTCCCCCAGCTCCTGCACCTGCCCAAGTCCCTCCCCCAGCTCCTGCACCTGCTCAAGTTCCTCCCCCAGCTCCTGCACCTTCTCAAGTCCCTCCCCCAGCTCCCGCACCTGCCCAAGCTCCACCCCCACCTCCTGCACCTTCCCAGATCCCTCCCCCACCTCCTGCACCTTCCCAAATCCCTCCCCCAGCTCCTGTACCTGCCCAAGCTCCACCCCCAGATCCTGAACCAGCCAAAGCCCCACCCGAAGCGCCTGAACCTGCCCAAGCCCCGCCCCCAGCTCCTGTAGTCCAGCCTCAGCCACCTCCTGAACTGGCCCTGTCCCCTGCACCAAGCCCCGCCCCCTCACCAGACCCGCCCCCGGAGACTCCAGGTGTGTACATCACAGGTTTGATGTGTCTATGCCCAGTTTCCCCTCAGGGATTAATGAAGTATTTCTGATTCTGATTCTGAAACAAGTCAGTGTAGACCAGAGATTCTCATCATTCATTCATTCATTCATTCATTCATGTGTTACATCATGCTGATGTCATCACTTCACACCTGTCAGAGCCAGAGAGACGCTCAGCGACACCTGGAGGGACCAGAAAAGGTAAGTCAAAGTCTCAGGTGCATCAGGGTCTGATGATGTGTTCAGGTGATCCTGTAAACTGATTAGCTGTTGTTCAGGTGCTCTCAGGTGACTCAGTTTAATGCTGCGATATGATTGGTTTGATATGTGAGGTCACAAATTCAGAAGGATCACCTGATCATCTCTCTCTCTGTGCCATGACGCAGAGGTCACATGGGAGGACCAGCAGAAGAAAACAGCCAATGGTATGGTACCACCTGTTAGCCACACCCACCTGCAGACAGGTAGCTCCTCCCCCTGTAGAACATGAAGTCACATGACCATTAGAGGAAGTTAGATTAGGTTTTCTTCTCCCGGTGTGAGTGATGTTCGTAGATCCATCCATCATCAATTACTGTACCAATGCTGGCTTTATACACTGAATATACATCAACACATCATAATAATAATATAATCACTTTATTTCACTTTTATTAACATAGTTGCAAAGAAGAACATGACAAAAGTAAAAAGTAAAAACTAATTTAGTAAAAAGTCAAACTGTACAAAGATCATGTAAGGATGAAACATAGACTGAAAGAAATAAAGCATGAAGCACACGCTGCATCAGACGTGTTCTAGCAGCCAGTGGCGTCGCCCCCTGCTGGCCGTTATGAAGCACACGCTGCATCAGACTTGTTGTAGCAGCCAGTGGCGTCGCCCCCTGCTGGCCGTTATGAAGCACACGCTGCATCAGACTTGTTGTAGCAGCCAGTGGCGTCGCCCCCTGCTGGCCGTTAGACAGAACGCAGGTTTAAGTCACTTCCTCATCGGCTTCACTCTTCAGACCCGGAGCTTCCTGCTCGGGATGAAATGAAAAATAACTTTAGTTTTGTCAGCGTGAATCCTTCAGAGCAAAAGCTTCTCACACTTTTTTCTTCTATATGTGGAGAAATTATTCTTTTATTTTAGAACTACAGTTCCCATAATGCTTTCGGGGATGTAAACAGGAAATATAACGTGAATCAGCCAGCAGCTCCTGTCTGCAGTGATGTACAGACAACTGATACTGAAGAACACTTCATATAAAAACTTTTCCTCTGGATGTGAGCAGCAGCTGAACAGGATTCAGTTATGACATCACCACCCATCGCAGTGACATCACTGTATTGGGTGCCTAAACTATGACATCATCGACTATATTCACTGACACCTGTGACATCACTGTGTTGTGATAAACTAACCCCTCCCTCTCTGTCTCCACAGGTGTGATGAAGGATCCATCAAAGGTGAGCAGAGTTGACATTTACGTCATAAGTGATGTCATAAGTGATGTCATATGTGATGTCATACACCTGGTCTCACCTGTCCTCTGTATCTCCAGATGAAGGACAGCCTGTCATTTAAATCCTCAGACAGTGACATCAGCGACATGTCGGCCATGTCCAACGCCTCTGACACCCGATCTGTCCGCAGAATCAGGTGAGAAGCTTGTTTCCATGACAACCACTCTGAACGAAACATAACAAGTGTGTTTAGTCGTTTGAGATCATCATCATCATCATCGTCATAGTTACTGTCACAGATTCTCTGAGCTTCAACAAATGTTTGTTTATGTCATCGCTTCATGTTTACATTAGCATGCTATTGTATTAGCATGTTAGCATTAGTTACTCTTCATCATTCTGTCTGCATGCTGCTGTGCTCTCCTCTTATTGGCTGACACAGTCGGGCAGAGGCTCTGGAGGGCCAATCGGTGGAGTTGGGGGCGGGGTCAGAGGGAACACAGGAAGTAGCGTTGGCGGTTGAGGGCGGAGCCATGCTGCAGAAGAGTGAATCAGTGGAGGAAGGAGAGGAAGAGGAGCCTGAGCCTGCAAAGTAAGAGACCGACCAATGAAATGCTCTGACTGGAGTCAGAGAGCAGGTCGTCATAGTTACAGTAGTTACTGTCAGTCACCTCCTCCAGGTCACTGACAGGTGTTTGTGTATAAGCCCCACCCCCTCCTCCAGGTGATTGACCAGTCTAAGCCCCACCCCCTCCTCCAGGTGACTGACAGGTGTTTGTGTGTAAGTCCCGCCCCCTCAGGTGACAGACAGGTGTGGACGTGTCTCTCCTCCTGCAGGGCAGCGGCGGCGCCCGGAGCTCCGCTCCAGAAGTCTTCGAGTGTTGGCGGTGAGATCTGCTCGTTGGGACGGAACGATGACGACGATGACGACAAGAAACGACGCTCGAGTTTTGGAGCTCGGATGATGGGAATGGTTGGACTGGGAAAGAAGAGCCAGAGCGCCTCCCAGCTCAACCCCGAGGGTCAGTCCCAGTCTTGCCAATAAATAACCAGTAACAACCAGTAACAACCAGTAACAACCAGTGACAGTTCTTCTCTCTGTCTGCCTCCCTCCGTCCTTCCAGAGGAGGAGAAGAAGAAAAAGGTGGTGAGACTTCCTGTCCAGAGGAGTGTTGAAACCGGATTGGCCGTCGAGTTTAAATCTCGTTTCACCCGACAACCGAGCCGCGACCCCGACGCCGAGGATCCGAAGCCTGGAGCGTAAAGATGACTCCTCCTTCTAATCTGTCACTCCTCCTTCTAATCTGTTACTCCTCCTTCTAATCTGTCACTCCTCCTTCTAATCTGTTACTCCTCCTTCTAATCTGTCACTCCTCCTTCTAATCTGTTACTCCTCTTTTTAATCTGTTACTCCTCCTTCTAATCTGTTACTCCTCCTTCTAATCTGTTACTCCTCCTTCTAATCTGTCACTCCTCCTTCTAATCTGTTACTCCTCCTTCTAATCTGTCACTCCTCCTTCTAATCTGTTACTCCTCTTTTTAATCTGTTACTCCTCCTTCTAATCTGTCACTCCTCCTTCTAATCTGTTACTCCTCCTTCTAATCTGTCACTCCTCCTTCTAATCTGTCACTCCTCCTTCTAATCTGTTACTCCTCCTTCTAATCTGTCACTCCTCCTTCTAATCTGTCCCTCCTCCTTCTAATCTGTTACTCCTCCTTCTAATCTGTTACTCCTCCTTCTAATCTGTTACTCCTCTTTTTAATCTGTTACTCCTCTTTTTAATCTGTTACTCCTCCTTCTAATCTGTCACTCCTGTTTTTAATCTGTTACTCCTCCTTCTAATCCGTTACTCCTCCTTCTAATCTGTCACTCCTCCTTCTAATCTGTTACTCCTCCTTCTAATCTGTTACTCCTCTTTTTAATCTGTTACTCCTCTTTCTAATCTGTTACTCCTCCTTCTAATCTGTCACTCCTCTTTTTAATCTGTCACTCCTCTTTTTAATCTGTTACTCCTCCTTCTAATCTGTCACTCCTCCTTCTAATCTGTTACTCCTCCTTCTAATCTGTCACTCCTCCTTCTAATCTGTTACTCCTCTTTTTAATCTGTCACTCCTCCTTCTAATCTGTCACTCCTCCTTCTAATCTGTCACTCCTCCTTCTAATCTGTCCCTCCTCCTTCTAATCTGTCACTCCTCCTTCTAATCTGTCACTCCTCCTTCTAATCTGTTACTCCTCCTTCTAATCTGTTACTCCTCTTTTTAATCTTTTACTCCTCTTTTTAATCTGTTACTCCTCCTTCTAATCTGTCACTCCTCCTTCTAATCTGTTACTCCTCTTTCTAATCTGTTACTCCTCTTTCTAATCTGTCACTCCTCTTTCTAATCTGTTACTCCTCTTTCTAATCTGTCACTCCTCTTTCTAATCTGTTACTCCTCCTTCTAATCTGTCACTCCTCCTTCTAATCTGTTACTCCTCCTTCTAATCTGTCACTCCTCTTTTTAATCTGTTACTCCTCTTTTTAATCTGTCACTCCTCTTTTTAATCTGTTACTCCTCTTTTTAATCTGTTACTCCTCTTTCTAATCTGTTACTCCTCTTTTTAATCTGTTACTCCTCCTTCTAATCTGTCACTCCTCCTTCCAATCTGTTACTCCTCCTTCTAATCTGTCACTCCTTCTAATCTGTCCCTCCTCCTTCTAATCTGTTACTCCTCCTTCTAATCTGTTACTCCTCCTTCTAATCTGTCACTCCTCCTTCTAATCTGTTACTCCTCCTTCTAATCTGTTACTCCTCTTTTTAATCTGTTACTCCTCTTTTTAATCTGTTACTCCTCCTTCTAATCTGTCACTCCTGTTTTTAATCTGTTACTCCTCCTTCTAATCTGTTACTCCTCCTTCTAATCTGTCACTCCTCCTTCTAATCTGTTACTCCTCTTTCTAATCTGTTACTCCTCTTTCTAATCTGTCACTCCTCTTTCTAATCTGTTACTCCTCTTTCTAATCTGTCACTCCTCTTTCTAATCTGTTACTCCTCCTTCTAATCTGTCACTCCTCCTTCTAATCTATCACTCCTCTTTCTAATCTGTTACTCCTCTTTTTAATCTGTTACTCCTCTTTTTAATCTATTACTCCTCCTTCTAATCTGTTACTCCTCTTTCTAATCTGTTACTCCTCTTTTTAATCTGTTACTCCTCTTTTTAATCTGTTACTCCTCTTTCTAATCTGTTACTCCTCTTTTTAATCTGTTACTCCTCTTTTTTCATCTGTTACTCCTCCTTCTAATCTGTCACTCCTGTTTTTAATCTGTTACTCCTCCTTCTAATCCGTTACTCCTCCTTCTAATCTGTCACTCCTCCTTCTAATCTGTTACTCCTCCTTCTAATCTGTTACTCCTCTTTTTAATCTGTTACTCCTCTTTCTAATCTGTTACTCCTCTTTTTAATCTGTTACTCCTCTTTTTAATCTGTTACTCCTCTTTCTAATCTGTTACTCCTCTTTTTAATCTGTTACTCCTCTTTTTAATCTGTTACTCCTCTTTCTAATCTGTTACTCCTCTTTTTAATCTGTTACTCCTCTTTTTAATCTGTTACTCCTCCTTCTAATCTGTCACTCCTCTTTTTAATCTGTTACTTCTCTTTTTAATCTGTTACTCCTCTTTCTAATCTGTTACTCCTCTTTTTAATCTGTCACTCCTCCTTCTAATCTGTCACTCCTCTTTCTAATCTGTTACTCCTCCTTCTAATCTGTCACTACTCCTTCTAATCTGTTACTCCTCCTTCTAATCTGTCACTCCTCTTTTTAATCTGTTACTCCTCTTTTTAATCTGTCACTCCTCTTTTTAATGTTACTCCTCTTTTTAATCTGTTACTCCTCTTTCTAATCTGTTACTCCTCCTTCAAATCTGTTACTCCTCCTTCTAATCTGTCACTCCTCTTTTTAATCTGTTACTCCTCTTTTTAATCTGTCACTCCTCTTTTTAATCTGTTACTCCTCTTTTTAATCTGTTACTCCTCTTTCTAATCTGTTACTCCTCCTTCAAATCTGTTACTCCTCCTTCTAATCTGTCACTCCTCTTTTTAATCTGTTACTCCTCTTTTTAATCTGTCACTCCTCTTTTTAATCTGTTACTCCTCTTTTTAATCTGTCACTCCTCTTTTTAATCTGTTACTCCTCTTTCTAATCTGTTACTCCTCCTTCTAATCTGTCACTCCTCTTTTTAATCTGTCACTCCTCTTTTTAATCTGTTACTCCTCCTTCTAATCTGTTACTCCTCCTTCTAATCTGTTACTCCTCCTTCTAATCTGTCACTCCTCTTTTTAATCTGTTACTCCTCTTTTTAATCTGTCACTCCTCTTTTTAATCTGTTACTCCTCTTTTTAATCTGTCACTCCTCTTTTTAATCTGTTACTCCTCTTTCTAATCTGTTACTCCTCCTTCTAATCTGTCACTCCTCTTTTTAATCTGTCACTCCTCTTTTTAATCTGTTACTCCTCCTTCTAATCTGTTACTCCTCCTTCTAATCTGTTACTCCTCCTTCTAATCTGTTACTCCTCCTTCTAATCTGTTACTCCTCTTTTTAATCTGTTACTCCTCTTTTTAATCTGTTACTCCTCCTTCTAATCTGTCACTCCTGTTTTTAATCTGTTACTCCTCCTTCTAATCCGTTACTCCTCCTTCTAATCTGTCACTCCTCCTTCTAATCTGTTACTCCTCTTTCTAATCTGTTACTCCTCTTTCTAATCTGTCACTCCTCTTTCTAATCTGTTACTCCTCTTTCTAATCTGTCACTCCTCTTTCTAATCTGTTACTCCTCCTTCTAATCTGTCACTCCTCCTTCTAATCTGTCACTCCTCTTTCTAATCTGTTACTCCTCTTTTTAATCTGTTAATTCCTCTTTTTAATGTTACTCCTCTTTTTAATCTGTTACTCCTCTTTCTAATCTGTTACTCCTCTTTTTAATCTGTTACTCCTCTTTTTAATCTGTTACTCCTCTTTCTAATCTGTTACTCCTCTTTTTAATCTGTTACTCCTCTTTTTAATCTGTTACTCCTCCTTCTAATCTGTCACTCCTCTTTTTAATCTGTTACTCCTCTTTTTAATCTGTTACTCCTCTTTCTAATCTGTTACTCCTCTTTTTAATCTGTTACTCCTCTTTCTAATCTGTTACTCCTCTTTTTAATCTGTTACTCCTCTTTTTAATCTGTTACTCCTCCTTCTAATCTGTCACTCCTCTTTTTAATCTGTTACTCCTCTTTTTAATCTGTTACTCCTCTTTCTAATCTGTTACTCCTCTTTTTAATCTGTCACTCCTCTTTTTAATCTGTTACTCCTCTTTTTAATCTGTCACTCCTCTTTTTAATCTGTTACTCCTCTTTTTAATCTGTCACTCCTCTTTTTAATCTGTTACTCCTCTTTTTAATCTGTCACTCCTCCTTCTAATCTGTCACTCCTCCTTCTAATCTGTTACTCCTCCTTCTAATCTGTCACTCCTCCTTCTAATCTGTTACTCCTCCTTCTAATCCGTTACTCCTCCTTCTAATCTGTTACTCCTCTTTCTAATCTGTTACTCCTCTTTCTAATCTGTTACTCCTCTTTCTAATCTGTCACTCCTCTTTCTAATCTGTTACTCCTCCTTCTAATCTGTCACTCCTCCTTCTAATCTGTCACTCCTCTTTCTAATCTGTTACTCCTCTTTTTAATCTGTTAATTCCTCTTTTTAATGTTACTCCTCTTTTTAATCTGTTACTCCTCTTTCTAATCTGTTACTCCTCTTTTTAATCTGTTACTCCTCTTTTTAATCTGTTACTCCTCTTTCTAATCTGTTACTCCTCTTTTTAATCTGTTACTCCTCTTTTTAATCTGTTACTCCTCCTTCTAATCTGTCACTCCTCTTTTTAATCTGTTACTCCTCTTTTTAATCTGTTACTCCTCTTTCTAATCTGTTACTCCTCTTTTTAATCTGTTACTCCTCTTTCTAATCTGTTACTCCTCTTTTTAATCTGTTACTCCTCTTTTTAATCTGTTACTCCTCCTTCTAATCTGTCACTCCTCTTTTTAATCTGTTACTCCTCTTTTTAATCTGTTACTCCTCTTTCTAATCTGTTACTCCTCTTTTTAATCTGTCACTCCTCTTTTTAATCTGTTACTCCTCTTTTTAATCTGTCACTCCTCTTTTTAATCTGTTACTCCTCTTTTTAATCTGTCACTCCTCCTTCTAATCTGTCACTCCTCCTTCTAATCTGTTACTCCTCCTTCTAATCTGTCACTCCTCCTTCTAATCTGTTACTCCTCTTTTTAATCTGTTACTCCTCCTTCTAATCTGTCACTCCTCCTTCTAATCTGTTACTCCTCCTTCTAATCTGTCACTCCTCCTTCTAATCTGTTACTCCTCCTTCTAATCTGTTACTCCTCCTTCTAATCTGTCACTCCTCCTTCTAATCTGTTACTCCTCCTTCTAATCTGTCCCTCCTCCTTCTAATCTGTCACTCCTCCTTCTAATCTGTCACTCCTCTTTTTAATCTGTCACTCCTCTTTTTAATCTGTTACTCCTCTTTCTAATCCGTTACTCCTCTTTTTAATCTGTCACTCCTCTTTTTAATCTCTCACTCCTCCTTCTAATCTGTTACTCCTCCTTCTAATCTGTTACTCCTCCTTCTAATCTGTTACTCCTCTTTTTAATCTGTCACTCCTCTTTTTAATCTGTTACTCCTCTTTTTAATCTGTCACTCCTCTTTTTAATCTCTCACTCCTCCTTCTAATCTGTTACTCCTCCTTCTAATCTGTTACTCCTCCTTCTAATCTGTTACTCCTCTTTTTAATCTGTTACTCCTCTTTTTAATCTGTCACTCCTCTTTTTAATCTGTTACTCCTCTTTTTAATCTGTTACTCCTCTTTCTAATCTGTTACTCCTCTTTTTAATCTGTCACTCCTTTTTAATCTCTCACTCCTCTTTCTAATCTGTTACTCCTCTTTTTAATCTGTTACTCCTCTTTTTAATCTGTTACTCCTCTTTCTAATCTGTTACTCCTCCTTATAATCTGTCACTCCTCCTTTCTAATCTGTTACTCCTCCTTCTAATCTGTCACTCCTCCTTTCTAATCTGTTACTCCTCTTTTTAATCTGTTACTCCTCTTTTTAATCTATTACTCCTCCTTCTAATCTGTTACTCCTCTTTTTAATCTATTACTCCTTCTAATCTGTTACTCCTCTTTTTAATCTATTACTCCTCCTTCTAATCTGTCACTCCTCCTTTCTAATCTGTTACTCCTCCTTCTAATCTGTCACTCCTCCTTTCTAATCTGTTACTCCTCTTTTTAATCTGTTACTCCTCTTTCTAATCTGTTACTCCTCCTTCTAATCTGTTACTCCTCTTTCTAATCTGTTACTCCTCCTTCTAATCTGTCACTCCTCCTTTCTAATCTGTTACTCCTCTTTTTAATCTGTTACTCCTCTTTCTAATCTGTTACTCCTCTTTTTAATCTGTCACTCCTCTTTTTAATCTCTCACTCCTCCTTCTAATCTGTTACTCCTCCTTCTAATCTGTTACTCCTCTTTTTAATCTGTTACTCCTATTTTTAATCTGTTACTCCTCTTTCTAATCTGTTACTCCTCCTTCTAATCTGTCACTCCTCCTTTCTAATCTGTTACTCCTCCTTCTAATCTGTCACTCCTCCTTCTAATCTGTTACTCCTCCTTTCTAATCTGTTACTCCTCTTTTTAATCTGTTACTCCTCTTTTTAATCTATTACTCCTCCTTCTAATCTGTTACTCCTCTTTTTAATCTATTACTCCTCCTTCTAATCTGTCACTCCTCCTTTCTAATCTGTTACTCCTCTTTTTAATCTGTCACTCCTCTTTTTAATCTGTTACTCCTCTTTTTAATCTGTTACTCCTCTTTTTAATCTCTCACTCCTCCTTCTAATCTGTTACTCCTCCTTCTAATCTGTTACTCCTCCTTCTAATCTGTTACTCCTCTTTTTAATCTGTTACTCCTCTTTTTAATCTGTCACTCCTGTTTTTAATCTGTTACTCCTCTTTTTAATCTGTTACTCCTCTTTCTAATCTGTTACTCCTCTTTTTAATCTGTCACTCCTTTTTAATCTCTCACTCCTCCTTCTAATCTGTTACTCCTCTTTTTAATCTGTTACTCCTCTTTTTAATCTGTTACTCCTCTTTCTAATCTGTTACTCCTCCTTATAATCTGTCACTCCTCCTTTCTAATCTGTTACTCCTCCTTCTAATCTGTCACTCCTCCTTTCTAATCTGTTACTCCTCTTTTTAATCTGTTACTCCTCTTTTTAATCTATTACTCCTCCTTCTAATCTGTTACTCCTCTTTTTAATCTATTACTCCTTCTAATCTGTTACTCCTCTTTTTAATCTATTACTCCTCCTTCTAATCTGTCACTCCTCCTTTCTAATCTGTTACTCCTCCTTCTAATCTGTCACTCCTCCTTTCTAATCTGTTACTCCTCTTTTTAATCTGTTACTCCTCTTTCTAATCTGTTACTCCTCCTTCTAATCTGTTACTCCTCTTTCTAATCTGTTACTCCTCCTTCTAATCTGTCACTCCTCCTTTCTAATCTGTTACTCCTCTTTTTAATCTGTTACTCCTCTTTCTAATCTGTTACTCCTCCTTCTAATCTGTCACTCCTCCTTTCTAATCTGTTACTCCTCCTTCTAATCTGTTACTCCTCTTTCTAATCTGTTACTCCTCCTTCTAATCTGTCACTCCTCCTTTCTAATCTGTTACTCCTCCTTCTAATCTGTCACTCCTCCTTCTAATCTGTTACTCCTCCTTTCTAATCTGTTACTCCTCTTTTTAATCTGTTACTCCTCTTTTTAATCTATTACTCCTCCTTCTAATCTGTTACTCCTCTTTTTAATCTATTACTCCTCCTTCTAATCTGTCACTCCTCCTTTCTAATCTGTTACTCCTCCTTCTAATCTGTCACTCCTCCTTTCTAATCTGTTACTCCTCTTTTTAATCTGTTACTCCTCTTTCTAATCTGTTACTCCTCCTTCTAATCTGTTACTCCTCTTTCTAATCTGTTACTCCTCCTTCTAATCTGTCACTCCTTTCTAATCTGTTACTCCTCCTTCTAATCTGTCACTCCTGTTTTTAATCTGTTACTCCTCCTTCTAATCTGTTACTCCTCTTTTTAATCTGTCACTCCTCTTTTTAATCTGTTACTCTTTTTAATCTGTTACTCCTCTTTCTAATCTGTTACTCCTCTTTTTAATCTGTTACTCCTCTTTTTAATCTGTTACTCCTCCTTTCTAATCCATTACTCCTATTTTTAATCTGTTACTCCTCCTTCTAATCTGTCACTCCTCCTTTCTAATCTGTTACTCCTCCTTTCTAATCTGTTACTCCTCCTTCTAATCTGTTACTCCTCTTTCTAATCTGTTACTCCTCCTTCTAATCTGTTACTCCTCCTTCTAATCTGTTACTCCTCCTTTCTAATCCGTTACTCCTCTTTTTAATCTGTCACTCCTCTTTTTAATCTGTTACTCCTCTTTTTAATCTGTTACTCCTCTTTTTAATCTCTCACTCCTCCTTCTAATCTGTTACTCCTCCTTCTAATCTGTTACTCCTTCTTCTAATCTGTTACTCCTCTTTTTAATCTGTTACTCCTCTTTTTAATCTGTCACTCCTGTTTTTAATCTGTTACTCCTCTTTTTAATCTGTTACTCCTCTTTTTAATCTGTTACTCCTCTTTCTAATCTGTTACTCCTCCTTATAATCTGTCACTCCTCCTTTCTAATCTGTTACTCCTCCTTCTAATCTGTCACTCCTCCTTTCTAATCTGTTACTCCTCTTTTTAATCTGTTACTCCTCTTTTTAATCTATTACTCCTCCTTCTAATCTGTTACTCCTCTTTTTAATCTATTACTCCTTCTAATCTGTTACTCCTCTTTTTAATCTATTACTCCTCCTTCTAATCTGTCACTCCTCCTTTCTAATCTGTTACTCCTCCTTCTAATCTGTCACTCCTCCTTTCTAATCTGTTACTCCTCTTTTTAATCTGTTACTCCTCTTTCTAATCTGTTACTCCTCCTTCTAATCTGTTACTCCTCTTTCTAATCTGTTACTCCTCCTTCTAATCTGTCACTCCTCCTTTCTAATCTGTTACTCCTCTTTTTAATCTGTTACTCCTCTTTCTAATCTGTTA
>NC_056547.1:484792-532292 GCF_910596095.1 Thunnus maccoyii
GTGGAACGTGTGACCCGATGGTGGAACGTGTGACCCGATGGTGGAACGTGTGACCCGATGGTGGAACGTGTGACCCGATGGTGGAACTGGTGACCCGATGGTGGAACGTGTGACCCGATGGTGGAACGTGTGACCCGATGGTGGAACTGGTGACCCGATGGTGGAACGTGTGACCCGATGGTGGAACGTGTGATCTGATGGTGGAACGTGTGACCCGATGGTGGAACTGGTGACCCGATGGTGGAACGTGTGACCCGATGGTGGAACGTGTGACCCGATGGTGGAACGTGTGACCTGATGGTGGAACTGGTGACCCGATGGTGGAACGTGTGACCCGATGGTGGA
Organism: Thunnus maccoyii; assembly: GCF_910596095.1. Lineage (NCBI taxonomy): Eukaryota > Metazoa > Chordata > Actinopteri > Scombriformes > Scombridae > Thunnus > Thunnus maccoyii. Next base: position 485,138 of record NC_056547.1, read on the forward strand.
ACGTGTGACCCGATGGTGGAACGTGTGACCCGATGGTGGAACGTGTGACCTGATGGTGGAACTGGTGACCCGATGGTGGAACGTGTGATCCGATGGTGGAACGTGTGACCCGATGGTGGAACGTGTGACCTGAACAAGCCGCTGAATATTAAACTTTAATATTTCGACAGACTCTAAAGTTTCTGATTCGACTAAAACTTTAAATCAGGTTCTGTTTCTTCGGGGTCGATGAGGTTCCACTTCAGTCTTTTTTCTAACGTTAAGAGACGAATATGAAAGATATTTGTTCTCCTGATGATGTTTTAGATAACTGAAGTGTCCTTCACAGGGTCCCGAGCCTCAGGTTGGAAACGCTGCAGGATGCTGTGACCAGCCAATAACAAACTGTCTGGTTTCTACATGATAATATGATCTGATACGGATCAATAATCACTTTGATGGTGATAATAAAAGTCACGGACAGACTGAAATGTGAACCTTTAATCTTTAGTGCAGTTTAACAGTTTGTAACTTTACAGACTCAAAGAAAAACTAACATCAAACAACTGGAATCATGCAGGTCAGAAAACATCTACACAACTGCAAAATAACACAACAATAACACAACAATAACACAATAATAACACAACAATAACACAATAATAACCACAGTCATATTATTAATAATAAATATACAGTCACACGAGGTCAGCTGAGATCTGAGTACCAAAAACTGTAACAAACAGCATAAATACAGACGTCAGTCTGAATGGCTTCAGTCTGAAGGATGAAGAGGAGGAAGAGGAGGTGGAGGAGAAGAGGAAGAGGAGGAAGAGGAAATCTGGAGAAGCTTGTCTTATTTCACGTTTGAGGAGTTAAACAATAATCAGCAGTCTGAACGTCCACAAAGACATTTCAGTCTCCTTTCTGTTGAAGTGTAAACACGACTCGTGACCTTTGACCTCTACAGGCTGCTGTTACAGAACCATCAGAACTGTCTGTTTTCCCTTTTAGAACCAGGAGGAACCAGAACCGTTCCACCTAAAAGACGACACGCAGGGCTGACCGTCTTCGCCACGCTGAGGGTCACATGACCTGTGGAGGACGCTCAGCTGAGCACAAACTTTTAATGAAGTTTAAAGTGTTTTTGCTCATTTTCACTTTAAAAAGTAACAAATTATGAAGACGCCGGCGAGTCAGGAGGCTGCAAACTAACCCGAACCAGGAGGCTGCAGCTCATAGAACCAGAGTGATGAAGAATAACGTTCAGCCTGAAACACACCTGCTGGTCTCATTCACAGTCTCCACTTTACTTTCCTTCTGTTTATTTTCTGTCTTTGTAACTTTCGGCTCAGATTTCCTCGTTAATCTGAGAATTAATCTGCGACTGTATTATATCTGAATGTCGAGTCTAAAAACAGTGAAGCTCAAAACGATAAAACAAACAAACTAGTTTTTTCTGTTGAAGTTCAGACGTTCTGTGATTCTGTAGAGTCTCAACCAACAAAAAGCTTTAAAGACGTTTCTCATCGGGGCAAAAAATAAAAATAAAAGACATTTCATGGACGACGCCAGATGATTTAAGCTTGTTTGCAATATTTCTTTTTCACTTTTTAAAGTTATATTTTTATTTTTCTCTCTTAATTTCTGTATTATGGATCTTTTTACGTTGTAAAGTTTTATTTCTGCTTGTGTTTTTGTGACTAGTTTATTTTTTGCTCCCTGTACTGTTGTCTATACTGCAATATCGCTGTTGTTAATAAAGTAAAAAATAAAAATAAAAAAACTCAGATGCAACAACAAACTGTCACATCTATGTTTAAATGATCAAACTGATTCTGTCTGAAGCTTAAAGTCAGAATCTGTTCAGCAGGTTTAGTTTCACTGAGCTGATAAACATGTGACCCTCCATCAGTCATGTGACCCTCCATCAGTCATGTGACCCTCCATCAGTCATGTGATGTCTCTCCAAGTGCAAACGAGAGGGGAACACTTAATCTGTTGCACCACCAGGACGAGTTTAGAGTCGTACCATTGAGGAGGGGAGCATATTAACAGACGGACTGGGAACAACAGGGGACAGTTTATATTGTCGCACCAACATCAGATTCCAATCAGTGACATCACTCCCCTCAGTAGCCTCTGATTGGTCTGTTCATCTCTGACATCACTGGAGGCCAGAACCTGCTGAGAGCTAACATGCTAACAAGTGTTAGCATGTTGGCTAGCTGTAGTCCAGACAGCTAGCGAAGATGTTAACACATCGGATTGGAGCTACAGAGTGAGGATGGTATTAGCAATATTAACCTATCAGTTAGCATGTTAGCTAACTGAAAGTGTAGAGTCAGGTTAACTTTAGCAGTATTAGTCAGTTAGCATATTAGCTTAGCAAGTTAGCCTGTCAGTTAGCATGTTAGCCAGCAGGTTAGCCTATCAGCTCAGCAGGTTAGCCTGTCAGTCAGCATGTTAGCTCAGCAGGTTAGCCTCAGTTAGCATGTTAGCTCAGCAGGGTAGCCTGTCAGAGAGCATGTCAGCTCAGCAGGTTAGCCTGTCAGTTAGCATGTTAACTCAGCAGGTTAGCCTGTCAGTTAGCATGTTAGCTCAGCAGGTTAGCCTGTCAGTGAGCATGTCAGCTCAGCAGGTTAGCCTGTCAGTTAGTATGTTGGCTCACCAGGTTAGCCTGTCAGTTAGCATGTTAGCCCAGCAGGTTAGCCTGTCAGTGAGCATGTCAAGCCCACCAGATTAGCCTGTCAGTTAGCATGTTAGCTCAGCAGCAGCAGCTCGTCATCACTGCTCTCCGTCCTCCTCGCTGCCTCCAGACAGGCGTCGGGGATCCGAGCTGTGTGCACCATCCCGCAGTGTTCACAGGGACCGCTGCTGCCTCCTCGAGTGCTGTTTCCGTGGTGCTGGCGATGGGCGTGGCCTGTGGAGGAGGGGTGTGGCTCCAGCAGGGACTGTCGGACGTCACCAACCAATGAGGAGGAGGAGGAGGAGTCGGAGTCGGAGACAGGAATCAGGAGCTCCACGTCTTCCTCTTCCTCTCTGCTCCCTCGTCGCTCTGCGGCCTCGACCCTGCCTCTTCCTGTCTCCAGCTGGCGGAGTGGACTGTGGTTGGTCCAGGTCTGGTTCTGCTGGTTCTGGCTGGTTCTGGTCAGGGTCCTGGCAAGGCGGTGCAGGTTCTGGGCTAGGCGTTGCAGGGCAGAGGTGGGTGGAGCCTGGAGACCCGAGGCATTGCCATGACACTCAGGGTCTGGACTGGAAGTTACCACGGCAACAGGGCTAGATGGGGGTGGGGCCTCTCTGGGACGGTCTCGGACTCTGTCGCGGCCGGGCGCCGGGGTCACGGAGGTGGCGGATGTCGTCACGGATACAACGGCCTCCACAGCGCTGGAGGGCGGGGTTTTCTGTGGGAGGGGGGCCACAGGCCCACCCACTGCGCCCACGCCGCGCTCCCTCCCCCGCTCGCCCTCCGTGTCCGTGTCATCTGAGTCCGGAGACAGCAGGTCTGAACCAGAACTCCCAGTGCTCCCAGTTCCAGCGCTGTCCTCCAGGTCAGCGGAGACCAGAGCCAGAGAGCCGGACCGCCGCGACCTTGAGAAGGTGAAGAGACGGCGCCACAGGTTGCTATGACGACCAGTAGACGGGAGGCGCAGAGAGGTAAAGCCGAGCTGAGAGCGAACAGCCAGACGGAGGTTCTCCAGGACGGACGCCTGAAGACAGAAACACAAATAAAGTCAAGCAGCTGTCGGTTTTCACAACGTTTACTCATGTTAGAGCAAAAAGTAAAGGTCTCTGTTTCCCCCCGTCACTCACATCCCCGCAGAACTTTACACCTCTCTAAAAAAAACCTGTAATGATCATCATTAGTTTCATTAATTAGTTCTAATCAGTAATCCTCCTGTCATGAACTATGTTTATTACTTTATTTGATCTTTTTTTCACTGACACTTCAATAAAGTTGTTTAATAAAACATAGGATTCTTCCTGTGCTTAGCCCCGCCCATCAGGCACATCTGACCAATGAAAGGAGAGAACGTCCTCAACTGGCCTTCAGTGATGCTGGAATGCGTGAAAGGAAACCAGCTCATCACTGCTCCGTCCTCCCCTGAACCAGAGCACTGACAGATCCTGAACTGTGCGTACCTGGCTCCCAGAGCACACTGGGAAGTCCTCCACAGGTGGAATCAATCCCTGGGCGATCAGCTGACCATACGAGGGCGGGGCTTCTCTTCTCAGCAGCTCCGCCTCCACTCTGGACAACTGGGTCTCAAATGACCTGCAACAACCAATCATAGAGCTCACAAGTCAGGTCGAGTCAGTTTTATTTATACAGCCCCAAATCATAACAACAACCAATCACACAGCTCACAACAACCAATCAGAGGCCACGGAGGTGACTCACCTGCGTTCGAACATGCGCAGCGAGTAGAGCTTGCAGGTGCAGCCGAGGGCAATGACCAGCAAGAGGCCACAGATCAGGCTGCCAATGACGGCGGCGGTGATGACTCTGGTGGGAACGATGACGGGACAACTTTCCTCATCACTGCCGTCACCACAGTCGTCCTGCGCATCGCACACCCACGACTCAAACACACAGCGGTTATTCTGAGGTCAGAGGTCAAACACACAGCGGTTATTCTGAGGTCAGAGGTCAAACACACAGCGGTTATTCTAAGGTCAGAGGTCAAACACACAGCGGTTATGCTGAGGTCAGAGATCACTCAAACACACAGTGGTTATTCTGCTAGTGGGACAGAGGTCAGAGATCAGGGTACCTTGCAGTGGAAGTTGCCCGGCTGGCAGAAGAAGCAGTTCTTCTCATCGGACCCGTTGGGGCAGCGGTTCTGGTAGTTGCAGCGATCTGATCGGGGGTAACAGGCTCCGTTCCTGGAACAGGGGAACTCATCCTCCTGACAGGCCGAGCAGTTCAGCTCGTCCCGGCCATTGGGACAGTGCCAGTACCCGTCGCAGCGCTGCTGCTCGGTGTAGCAGCCCCAGTTCCCACCACAGGGAACCTCCCAGGGCAGGCAGAACCCGTCCACCTTAAGAACCGAGAGAGAACCAAAAACAAGTCCAGTCCACCTTAAAAATACCACCTGGTTAACCAAAACCCGTCCGCTATAAACCCAACAGGAAGTACACACCTGGTAAGTGACGTTGAACCCTCTAGCAGCATTGATCTTGTCGGCGTAGAAGTGAACTCGGAGCTGGCCAGACGATGAAACCACGGCGACCGGCGCTCTGGAGTCGAAAGCAGTGAGAACCCTGAGGAGACGGCGAGGGTTCTCCTCCAGTCCGTCGTACACCTTCACATAGTCACCATAACCCGTTCCATCGAGTTTAAAGTCAGTGAACCGCAGGATGACCTGCAAGAGGAGCATCAGATGTTACGTTAACGTTATTCAGAGTTTGAGGAGCAAGAAGAACTGGTCAAAGGTCAGAGGTTACCTTCCTGTGGTCTCCGGTGTCAATCAGCCAGGTGCAGTTACTTCCTGGAGGATAGAAGTCAGGGTAGTTTGGTGAGCTGAAGGAGCCGTAGAAGTTCCTCAACCATTCTCCACAAGTGGGAACGTCACAGTCGATCTCATCACCAAGATCCTGAAAAAAAACATCATATAAACTGTATCAAACATTTAAAAGGTCCTGGAAAAACAAAGTGCATATAAACAACTATATCACACTCATGTTGAAACAGAGGGACTGTTCTCAGCAGGGAGCAGTACTCAGACACAGATTGAGGATCTTGACGGATGGAGGAAGGAACTCTGAAACCCGACTGAAACATCCTCCATAGAGGAGGCAGAGCTGCAGGACTTGGGGGAAGAGTTGTCCTTAGGGAATTATAAAGCTCTACATGATTAAGGCTCCACAAAGGATGATGTTCACCCTAAGATACTGAAAGCTCTGGACATTAGGGGGCCTTCTTGGTTGATGCCTCTTTAGTGTCACTTGGAGGTTGGGGACCATCCTTGTGGACTGACAGACCAGGTGTATCAGGGTTCCTCGCTGCTCAGACATCATGGGAAAGCTTCGGTCAGGCTGCTGATTGGTTGCTGAACCTCGGGTTCAGTTGATTCTGTCGTGGTACAGAGCACCAGAGTGAGAGCTGTTTGTATCTCAGCAGGTTCTCAGTGGCTGTTGGACTCAGACAGGGTTCCTCTTATGATGATTCTGTTTGTGGTTTTCAAGGGTAAATCTCTCAGTGTAGAAAAGGTATTTTGATAAAACTGAATAAGTGTGAAAGGGATGAGAGTCAGGAGCTCCAGGTCTGAGGTTACAGGGCTCTGACAGGACAGTGGAACACTGAAGTTTCCTTGGCAAGGTGTCCAGACTCATGGACGCCTCCTTGTGGAGGTTTTCCTCTGTTCTCCAATTACTTCAAGGATGGAACTGATAGTAAAATTGATGTTTTTAAGGTCTTCTTAGCAGCATGTTTCCAGCTGTGACTGATGTTGTCCAGGTTTACAATGTAAACTAAAACACACAGGTCAACACATGCAGGCTGTCGTCACATATTTATTCATTATTATTATTGGTTACCATAGTTAAACATGCAGGCTGTGTGACTGTCTGGCAGGTGAAGTGTATTCTGGGTGAAGGTTTTACCTGGCAGTCGATGCTGCCGTCGCATCGCAGGCTGTGCGGCAGGCAGGTGTAGATGCGGGTGTAGCGGGACAGGCAAGGGAACTGGTTCAGGCTGCAGGGCTGGAAGGAGAAGGGAGAGTCCACACACAGCTCTTCGTCCGAGTTGTCACCACACTCATCCATGGAGTTACAGCGCCACCAGTCTGGGATGCACTTCCCATTAGAGCAGTGGAACTGGTCCACGTCACAGCTGGAAGCCTCTGGCTTACCTGCAATAACAAGGTCCACACAGACCCTCAGAGACCTTCAGAGAACAGCAACAAGGACCACAAAGACCCTCACAAACCCTCAGAGACCTGCAGGCCCTGGGAGTCCTGATCCTCACCAGAGATGTAGGAGAGTCTGAACCCCTTCCCCGTCAGACTGTCATCAGAGTGGAAGTGGATCCAGACATGGTCCTGGGAGGAGATGTAGGGAGGCGGAAGGGAGGAACCGCAGACCCGCAGTCCGTCCAGGTTCCTGTAGCTGCTGACAGACATCCAGTCTGAGGAGCAGCGGTGGGACCCCTGCAGGTCGAAATCCTGGAAGCTGAGGGGGACAGGACACATCAGACCTCTGACCTCTGTGGCTGGTGCAGTTACCATGGAAACAGCCATGTTACCTGATGGTGACGGTGTCTCCAGGTCGGGCTCTGATGTTCCAGCTGCAGTTCAGTCGGGCCGGATACTGAAATGGCCAACCAGGGCTGGTGATGACACCACTGGAGGCCCGCAGCAGCTCCACCCCCTCCCCACAGGCTGAGAGACAGACAGGCAGAGAGACAGACAGGTCAGAGACAGATACAAAGAGAGAGCAGCACCTGCCCCTGGTCCCCCTCCCCACCGACAGCAGTGGAGCTATGAAGCATTAACTGCCCCTGGTCCCCCTCTCCACCTACAGCAGTGGACCTATGAAGCAGAAGCTAACTGTGGTCCCCCTTCCCACCTACAGCAGCGAAGCTACGCAGCAGTAGCTGACCGTGGTCCCCCTCCCCACCTACAGCAGTGGACGTATGAAGCAGTAGCTGCCCCTGGTCCCCCTCCCCACCTACAGCAGTGGACCTATGAAGCAGTAGCTGCCCCTGGTCCCCCTCTCCACCTACAGCAGCGGACCTATGAAGCAGTAGCTGCCCTTGGTCCCCCTCCTCACCTACAGCAGTGGACCTATGAAGCAGTAGCTCACCGTGGTCCCCCTCCCCACCTACAGCAGCGAAGCTACGTCGCAGTAGCTGACCGTGGTCCCCCTCCCCACCTACAGTAGTGGACGTATGAAGCAGTAGATGCCCCTGGTCCCCCTCCCCACCTACAGCAGTGGACGTATGAAGCAGTAGCTGCCCCTGGTCCCCCTCCCCACCTACAGCAGCAAAGCTACGCAGCAGTAGCTGACCGTGGTCCCCCTCTCCACCTACAGCAGCGGACGTATGAAGCAGTAGCTGCCCCTGGTCCCCCTCCTCACCTACAGCAGTGGACGTATGAAGCAGTAGATGCCCCTGGTCCCCCTCCCCACCTACAGCAGTGGACGTATGAAGCAGTAGCTGCCCCTGGTCCCCCTCCCCACCTACAGCAGCAAAGCTACGCAGCAGTAGCTGACCGTGGTCCCCCTCTCCACCTACAGCAGCGGACGTATGAAGCAGTAGCTGCCCCTGGTCCCCCTCCCCACCTACAGCAGCAAAGCTACGCAGCAGTAGCTGACCGTGGTCCCCCTCTCCACCTACAGCAGCGGACGTATGAAGCAGTAGCTGCCCCTGGTCCCCCTCTCCACACACAGCAGTGGAGCTATGCTGCAGTTGTAGCCCAGCCTACGGCTCTTAGTGTGGTATAAAGGAGATCTTTGCTGTCAGATCTAGCCAGTAAAACAGGGTAAATCACATATTTGGTTAAGGTCTCTGTGCTATTTATATATCACCAGTAGATTCTCCTTATTTTGATGAAGACATTTTTGAAACTCTCCATTAGGGCTGTAGTCTGCTGGTCGATTAGTTGGTCGATATGCTCTCATCCGAAGATTCGGAACAACCTTAAATCAAATTGTCAGGGAGGTAGTGCATCTCTGTCAGGACTTCTTTTTTTCCTGCTGTACCGAAATCGTACCGAACCATGAACTTGGTGTACCATTACACCCTGAAAAAATTCCAATTAAAATCTGGCTTAAAATATGTGACGGTGTCATCCTGCCCACTGCGCTGTATGGTAGTGAAATCTGGCGTCCACTCAGTCATCACAGCTAAACCTGCTGCAACAAACATCCAACACAGTCTTTACATGCAGAGTTCAGCAGATACATTTTACACAGAAAAACACTGAACAAATGCAGATACCTGCTGATAATTAACACTTAAAAGAGAGCACTTGAATGTTTTAATCTCCTTAAATCCAGCCCCCGAGACCCCCTCCACTCCAAAACCCTCCAAACCAAGAGCTGAGCCCAGAAAAGAGTCCCCCATGTCAGCTGGTGCTGAGACTAACTGCCCCTCTCAGACACACTCTGACTAGTCTCACACCAGCACTGCTTTCCAAACACCAATCACAGTCAACCAAACTATAACACCATGTAAAGAAACCAGTCTGCTTAGATATGTAGATCAGACTGTTATGTGATGAACTGGCTGAGTGACCACGAACTGCTGATCCAACAGGACGATACAAAACATCACAGCAACTAAAAGAAAACACAACATGTGTCACTGTTGGACAGGTGAGATGCACTTCCTCCTACAACATAAAACATTCAATGAAATAATCAACATTTATTCTAACAAGTTCAACTCTGTAATCTCACATTTCAAAGAGCTTAATGAGCTCTCAACATTAAAAAGACACGACACACACACACACACACACACATACATGCATAGGATATATTGTGTGTATATATATATATACACAATATATCCTATGCATGTATGTGTGTGTGTGTGTGTGTGTGTATATATATATATATATATATATATACACAATATATCCTATGCATGTATGTGTGTGTGTGTGTGTGTGTGTGTGTGTATATATATATATATATATACACACACACACACGAAGTTGAGTGAGAGAGAGAGAGAGAGAGAGAGAGAGAGAGATTTAGTTTGTGTTGTCTTTCGTGTCTCTGACGTGTCATTGGCTGATCAGTTGTGACCTCACCGTTAGAAATCCCGGACACATAGACGTTGTCGTTCCTTTCAGAGGCAGCAATGCATCCTGGGAAACAGAGTTAACAGGACAGAAACAGGAAGTTTGTCAGTGTGCAGGGTCAGCCATGTTTGTTTACTACCGTATCCACGGAAACGCTCTCATTAGCTTTAACCGGTTTGTAAAAACATCCTTGAGGACTCCTGACAGGAAGTTACAGCCTGTCTCTATCTGTTCAACACCTGGAAACACCTTGAAACATCTGTTCAACATCTGGAAACACCTGTTCAACATCTGTTCAACATCTGGTTCACATAAGTCTCGGTCCAACACTTCTTAGGACTGTTCAGAGGGCCTCTCTATCATCCTAATTATGATCATATTGTTATAATCAATAATCTATCTGGTTAGGCCCACTTTTACAACTCCTGAACATTCCTGACGTTAAAGTCTCTTCTATCAATTTTGGTCTTTTAATTGTGGTTAATTGATAAGACATTTGTCTTTTTCTTTACTGAAACCTGGCTGGAGCTACCCAGGCCAAGACTACGTCCACACTAATACGTTTCCATTTTAAAACAGCGTTTGATGTCTGTCCATGTGAGCGTTTTAGCTTTAGAAATAATCTCTGTCCCTGCTGCATCTCGCAGGCCTGCAGCGTTCACACACTGTTTCTACATTGACTGTATATAAATATTAATATACAGAAAGAAATGTTTCATATCATTCCATTATAAATGTTATTTATATGTAGTTTAGACAGTAAAAGGTTAAGAAGCATGTGCTCAATTGTGATTAATAAATAAATAATATGTGAGGTGAAAGCGTCTTTCTGTCTGACGGGCCTGGTGGGGTCTGGTTCGGGATCCGGTTCGGGATCCTTCTGTGTCAAACAGACACTCTTCACACAGGACGGATTTTTATTGATACTGATTATTCTGCCAGTTAAACCTCACAGTCACGACACCACGTTCCCCAAACGAGACAAACAGCGGCGCTCAGGCTGATCACAGCGGTGACACTTCACGCCTGTTACATGTTCTACAGACACTGAAACTACGGTGAAAGATGTAACGGTGCTGATATGATGTCAATATGACTATCAACATCATTTTCACTGTCTGTTTTTGCACGAGGCTGAAGGAGCAAATCACTGCTCTTCAATCAGGAAACAAGGAACATGTTTTAAATGTAACTGAGTAGTTTCTACTAATGTTCACAACAGCAAGGTCACTATAAACTCAGTAACATCTCCGAGGAGACGAACATGTTGATAAAATAAATGTGTGTGTGTGTGTGTATAGTGTGAGTATGTGTGGTGTGTGTATAGTGTGAGTGTGTGTATAGTGTGAGTGTGTGTGTATAGTGTGAGTGTGTGTATAGTGTGTGATTGAGTGTGTGTGTATAGTGTGAGTGTGTGTATAGTGTGAGTGTGTGTGTATAGTGTGAGTATGTGTGGTGTGTGTATAGTGTGAGTGTGTGTATAGTGTGAGTGTGTGTGTATAGTGTGAGTATGTGTGGTGTGTGTATAGTGTGAGTGTGTGTATAGTGTGAGTGTGTGTGTATAGTGTGAGTGTGTGTGTGTATAGTGTGAGTGTGTGTGTATAGTGTGAGTATGTGTGGTGTGTGTATAGTGTGAGTGTGTGTATAGTGTGAGTGTGTGTGTATAGTGTGAGTGTGTGTATAGTGTGTGATTGAGTGTGTGTGTATAGTGTGAGTGTGTGTATAGTGTGTGTGTGTGTGTGTGTATAGTGTGAGTGTGTGTGTATAGTGTGAGTGTGTGTATAGTGTGTGTGTGTGTGTATAGTGTGAGTATGTGTGGTGTGTGTATAGTGTGAGTGTGTGTATAGTGTGAGTGTGTGTGTATAGTGTGAGTGTGTGTGTATAGTGTGAGTGTGTGTATAGTGTGAGTGTGTGTGTATAGTGTGAGTGTGTGTATAGTGTGTGTGTGTGTGTATAGTGTGAGTATGTGTATAGTGTGTGATTGAGTGTGTGTGTATAGTGTGTGTGTGTGTGTATAGTGTGAGTATGTGTATAGTGTGTGATTGAGTGTGTGTGTATAGTGTGTGTGTGTGTGTATAGTGTGAGTGTGTGTATAGTGTGTGATTGAGTGTGTGTGTATAGTGTGAGTGTGTGTATAGTGTGAGTGTGAGTGTGTGTGTGTATAGTGTGAGTGTGTGTATAGTGTGAGTGTGTGTGTGTGTGTGTATAGTGTGAGTGTGTGTATAGTGTGAGTGTGTGTGTATAGTGTGAGTGTGTGTATAGTGTGTGATTGAGTGTGTGTGTATAGTGTGAGTGTGTGTATAGTGTGAGTGTGTGTATAGTGTGTGTGTGTGTGTGTATAGTGTGTGATTGAGTGTGTGTATAGTGTGAGTGTGTGTGTGTGTGTGTATAGTGTGAGTGTGTGTGTATAGTGTGAGTGTGTGTATAGTGTGTGTGTGTGTGTATAGTGTGTGATTGAGTGTGTGTATAGTGTGAGTGTGTGTATAGTGTGTGTGTGTAGTGTGTGATTGAGTGTGTGTGTATAGTGTGAGTGTGTGTGTATAGTGTGAGTGTGTGTGTATAGTGTGAGTGTGTGTATAGTGTGTGATTGAGTGTGTGTGTATAGTGTGAGTGTGTGTATAGTGTGTGATTGAGTGTGTGTGTGTGTGTGTGTGTGTATAGTGTGAGTGTGTGTATAGTGTGAGTGTGTGTGTATAGTGTGAGTGTGTGTGTATAGTGTGAGTGTGTGTATAGTGTGAGTGTGTGTATAGTGTGAGTGTGTGTGTATAGTGTGAGTGTGTGTATAGTGTGAGTGTGTGTATAGTGTGAGTGTGTGTATAGTGTGAGTGTGTGTGTATAGTGTGAGTGTGTGTATAGTGTGAGTGTGTGTATAGTGTGAGTGTGTGTATAGTGTGTGATTGAGTGTGTGTGTATAGTGTGAGTGTGTGTATAGTGTGAGTGTGTGTATAGTGTGTGATTGAGTGTGTGTGTATAGTGTGAGTGTGTGTATAGTGTGAGTGTGTGTGTATAGTGTGAGTGTGTGTATAGTGTGTGATTGAGTGTGTGTGTATAGTGTGAGTGTGTGTGTATAGTGTGAGTGTGTGTATAGTGTGAGTGTGTGTGTATAGTGTGAGTGTGTGTGTATAGTGTGAGTGTGTGTATAGTGTGTGTGTGTGTGTGTCGAGCGTCTCTTTCCGTTGCTGTTTAATCGTTCACTCAGTGAAAAGTGAAAAGTTGTGGCAGTAAAATCTTTTTTGCATTAGTGGTGAAGAGAAACCGACTCTGATGGAATAAATAATGACGTGTTGATGGAAACCAGTCTGACCAGTCGCTTCTTTTAAGGCAACCAATCATATATTAGAGGGTTTCCTCCTCCGATTGGTGCTCATGGTGACAAACAAATGCTGGTCTATCATACAGCAGCGGTTACAGTGCTAATATGCTGTCAAGATACTGTTGTCATAGAAACCAAACCCATGCTGGGATGATGTCTGGACACATCTCTGCTATACAGACCATCAACTATTACCAGTTACCGTGGTTTGTTCCACTCGGCTGGAATCGCTCCTCTTCAGTCGGTAGTCAGGCTACTCACTACTGTCACTACTGTCACTACTGTCACTACTGTCACTTTCAGCCACGCTTGTTGTTATTATGACGTCATGACATCAACAAGTCAGATACTGCCGTTGCCATGACAACAACTTCTTTTATCATATTCAAAATGATACCGATATGCAACGTCCTGCTCTGCTCAGCCTGCTGGTTGGACCCCATTCAGGACTGAAAACAAGAGGGACTGGTCCTGGTCCTGGTCCTGGTCCAGGCTGTGGACCGTCTCCTCTCTCAGGTGTTTTAAGCTGAAGACTTGTCTTTATGCTGGAGTTATTGTCTACAATATTTTGATTTGTGATGCCTTTAGACTAATTTTTATGGTTAGAAAATATTAGTTATAGAAACCTGAACCAGTAAAACTTCAGATCAGGTTTTCATAGAACATTTCTAGAACAATTAAAACCAACAGTATTTACAACACTAAGGTGTTTCCAACTAGTGAACATCTGTGGAGAAACATTAAAGGACGAGTTCACAATTTTTCGAGTGTGTCCTTAACCAACAGTCAGTCAAATGAGCATTAAAGCTGCTGTAATCATTCCTCCTGTTCATACTGACCATCAGAAGATCCCTTCATAAAATCCACAGTCCTCCTTCTGTGCAAAAATGTATTTAAAGTTTATCTGAAGCTAATATGAAGCTTCAGCGTCCAAATGAGTCAAATCAAGTAGATATCTTTCAACGTTACAGTCTTTTTAGTGGCAAAGTTCCTCTTTTTGTTACTATACTTCCACCTGCAGCTCAACAGGGAAACACTGTTCGAGGAAACACAAAGAGGGAATTTGATGCTAAAAAGACTGTAAATGTGTCAGATATCCACTTGATATGACTAACTCAGACTGCTGAAGCTGAATAGAAGCTTCACACAGACTTTAAATGACTGTGTGGACACACTGTGGATTTTGGCCTTTGAAGGATCTTTTAATATCCAGTATGTATAGGAGGAATGATTACAGTGAGGAAAACCTCTTTCACTGCTCATACAGACGCCTGACTGATGGTTTAACACACATTATGACCGAATGTGACACACAAACAGAAGAAGAAGTGTCGGTTTGTCTTCATGTTAACTTACAAAGAAGAATAAGAGTCAAAGAGAACCAAAAACAGGTCAATACTCTGTATCAGCTGATCCTGAGTCAGTGAACTCACCTGACAGCAGCAGCAGGCAGATGCAGGCTGAGCGGCTCTGCCTGCAGGCGGCTCTGAGGGCCATAATAACACTGATGATGATGATGAAGGTGATGAAGGTCACTACACAGCAGCAGCTGGAGGAGCTAACAGCTGCATGTCACCACTAATCTATTAAAACCCAGCTGAGCTCTGTTAGCTTAGCATCTGCTACACACACAATAACTGTCCTCTCTGCTATAATCTATCTATGCTAACTATGCTAAGCTAAGCTAACGTCTGGTGGAACAAAGACATCTGCCTGCGGCTAGCTCCGGCTAACAGCTAACGCTAGCTCCGACCAGCTGTTAGCATAAAAGACATTACAGCAACATCTCAGCTCAGTGTGAACACAGCGAATCATGACGGAAACTATTGGATCTGTGTTCAATAAGAAGCTAACTTTAGCTGCCAGGCTAACTGGCTGCTTCTCTGAGACAGATCATCAGAAGCTAACAGCTAACGGAGCTAACAGTAACAACACTGGCCGAGTAGCTGGAACATGCTAACGGAGCTAACGTCCTCCCGGGTTACACCGAGCTGACCCGAGCTAACTGAGCTATCCAGGTGTGTGGTGAGCAGCGCGAGCTTCTGACAACATGTCCACAGGTAGATTTAGTTGTTAGCTGTTAGCCGTTAGCTGCTGATGCCGAGCTGAACAACAACAGTCTGCAGCAGCTGCTTCGTGTGTGTGGGTAAGCCCCGCCCTCTGTGTGTGTAAATGTCTGTGACGTCACGAATTCCGAATTCCTCCAACAACACTGAACGTCTGACGTCATATATGTGTATATACATATATATATATATATAAATAATAGATACAGATATATATTTGCTGGCAGCAACATACACACATACAGAGTGGCTGAATATATCGGTTCCTTTCCACCTTTTTTAAAACAACTAAATTTTCTCTGCATTAAGTTGAAACTGACAGAAGTATCTGTGATCCATCATTCTTTATTTGACATTGAATATAACTGAAACTTTGCTTTTGATTTACAACATATTATTTAATACAATAAAACAAATGAAAATAGCCAAAAATAACTTAATATTTAGTAGCTCAGCCTTTGGAGGCAATAACTGCAGTCAAGCTCTTTCTGTAAGTCTGAATAAGGTTTCTACTCTTCTTCACTGGTAGTTCAGCCTCTTCTTGATCAAACTGCTCCAGTTCTCTCAGGTTTGATGGCTGCCGTCTCCCAGCTGCAGGTTTCAGCTCTTTCCACAGATGTTCAACAGATTCAGATCAGGACTCATAGCAGCCGCTATTCTGATGTATGTTTGGGGTCATTATCCTGCTGGAAGACTCATGACCGAAGACTCAGCTTTCTGACACTGAGCTGCATGTTTCGCTCCAAAATGCCTCGATAGTCTTGTGATTTCATTGTGCTGCACAGATTCACGAAGCAGCAAAGCAACATCCTCCATGTTTCACAGTAGACATGCTGTTCTTTTCTTTGAAGGCTTCATCTTTTCTTCTGGGTCGGTGTGATTTACCAAAAAGCTCTAGTTTACTTTCATCTGTCCAAAGCACATTCTCCCAGAAGGACTGCGGCTTGTCAACATGCATTTTAGCAAAGTCCAGTCTGGCTTTGTTGCGTCTCCCTCTTAGAAGTGGGGTCTTCCTGGGTCTTCTACCACGGAGCCCGTTTTCATTCAGACAGTGAAACTATTGTACCTTGAACTTGAAGATCAGCTTGGATCTGTATTGAAGTTTTCTTTGGTTCTTTCTCCACCATTCAAACCGTTTTCCTCTTGTGACCACGTCCAGAGATGTCGGCTGCAGCTCCATCAGCCTTAAACTTCTTCATAATATCGGCAGCAGTGGTCACAGGAACATCGAGCTCTTTGGAGATGATCTTGTAACCTTTACTTGTTTGGCTGTTACCTTGTTTCTAATGTCTTCAGACCGTCTCTAGTTTTCCTGTTTTCAATGTTCAGTGTGATGCACAAACAGCAGAGTCACTGGCTGCTGAGTGATTATAAGACTGAAAACAGCTGTGATACTAATTAAAACTCAACAGTTTGCTTAAAGTATCACTACAGATCAATTATTTCTCACAACATCTAAAGGGTACCAATAATTTTGTCCATGAACACACATACACACACACACACAGATATAGAAAGAGATATATTGATCTAGATATGATGAGAATCAGAGTAACGTGACACCATCTCGACATCCCCAAAGTGTTTTATACTCATTCCAGTTTGATTCTGATTGGTTCAGCGGTTTGAGGTAAACTTATTATTCAGTATTTATTAACTGTAATGTTAGTGATGAATTCAGCACAGCTAAGAGGAGAACAGAAGCTGCTTCTACACATCCAGATGTTCAACATGAGACGAGCTGACAGGACGTATTTATGGAACAACAGATTCATTAACTGCTACTTCAGCTGTCCGATATTATTTCTTATTGATTATTGGTGATGTGTTTGGATTTTAGGATTGTTTAGTTTTTATGTTGAATGTCTTTCTTTATGTTTGTCTTTTAAAATCTTGGGACGATGTTGGAAACTTTAACATGTTGTCCGTTTATGTCACATCATCTGGGTACAGACAATGTTTTTACCTTATTTTACTGAACACATTATAGCACATTTAATGCATGAATATGTAATAAACACAATCTGATAACAACATCACTGAACATTAAGTTACTAGAAACGCTTTGACTGGATTTCACAGAAGAAGAGATGATGCGTCCTGCGTTACTCTCTCGCCCCGATGATGCGTTTACTCCTCGCTGGATGTTCGCTCTGTGACCTCATGTCGTCACATGTTCATGTCTGCATGTCTGAGCTGACCCCCCCCCCCCCTTCCCCCTCAGACAGAACAGGTGATGATGCATTGATGACATCACACAGGTAAAACAACAGCAGTGAATCCTGTTTCCTGACGGGAGCCAACATGGCGGCGGACGGGAGCCAACATGGCGGCGGTCTAAGGAGGCGGGTGTCAGCCTGTCAACCTGAATATTCTGATTTTCAACTGATAAAATGAGCACATCAGTGACTTTATAATTAGCATCGGGAAGAGTTCTCAAACAGTAAAACTTTAAATCAAAACTAACATGCCTGCGGATGCTAACGCTAATGCTAATGCTAAACTTCCACGCACTGGGAAGATGGTGATTAACTGATTAACTGGCCTCATCAAGTGGTTTAAAATGCATCTACAGCAGCTTTACTGGTAAAGTTATTTCTTCACTCCTATGTTTACATAGTTATTGTGTTTGCAGTTAAAATACCTTTGTTGGATTATGAATTATTGAAATTAGGAAATATGATGTCTAGATTAATATCCTTCTTCTTCTGTTATCAGATAAACCAGTTTAAACTATTCCATAATTTTAATTTTGCTCGTCTGTCTTAACAGACGACGAGATGATATGAATCAGACTAAAAACACGTCAGTGTTCCTTTAAGCTAAATCTTCTTCACAGTGATGAAAGTTAGTCTGAATATTCGTGTTCTTACTGTTTTCATTGCTGTTATTTTGTTCAGTCTGTTATTAAACCAGCCTGCAGGTCTTTATCCCGGATGTCTGATACGAGTGACGTCACGAGGCCTCGTTCGGGGTGGTCAGGTGATCGTCGGCGTGGTGAAGTGAAGCGTCTAAACATCCGACCGCGACATTTTGCTTTGAGTCGTCTGTGATTGGATCTCAGCAGCCGTTCATCAGACGCTCTGTGAATAACTGTAGATAATATTTATATCTTCTGCTTTCATCAGAACTTTATTTAATCTGAATTGAATTAATTGTAAATTTGTTCCTTTTTTTAATCTGAGTGAACTTCATTCGTTCGTCTCAAACATTTCATCACAAGTTCTGTTTGAAAAAGTGATTTTATTTTGTTTTCATCAAAGTTTCTGTTGATGAATCGTCTCTGAGCTGAGAGACTGAAGCTGCTGCTCAGCGTTTCTCTTCTTCTTCCTTCAGTCGGATGTTTGTTTCTTCTTCTCTGAGTTTAACACCTGGACGTACCTGCAGGATTTATGACATCATAACTAGTTTGGAGCCAATCATAGTTCAGTATGTAACTGACACAGTGTGACGTCACGAACACTGAGAATGAACTTAACAGTGACGGAGGAACATCTGGAGTCCAGCAGGAAAACTGTTACAGATTCACAGATTCTGGGTTTGAACATGAAGGAGGAGACGATGATCTCAGAGTTTAACGAGGTCACTGAACTTTTTGTGGAAAAACAATGTCGGACTAAATTATTATTGGACGTAGAGTCTTTTAAAAATGTCTGAAAACACATCTGGAGGATCTTTAAACATGAAATCGAGAGTTCATTTAAAGAACAAGCTGTTCACATCTGCAGCTGCACAGCTACGATGATGTCACAGCTACGATGATGTCACAGCTACGATGATGTCGCTACTGCTGCTGCTGAAGACGAAGATGACGACGATGATGACGAGGAGGAGCTCCCGGCGTAGCGCTGCACGAACTCGTGCAGACTGTAGACGCTCCCCCAGCCGACGGCGGGCTCCATGCTGATGAAGTCGTCCAGGTTCATCTGAGAGTCTGAGAAGGAAACGCATCATTAGGATGACATCATGAGGAGGTCAGAGGTAAACAGGTGTAGTGTTACAGCTGACATGTGACCTGTGGTTTGTATGGGGGGGTAGGATGGGGGGGGCATCCTCCACGACCCGTCGGCGTCCTTCATGTGCGACCGATCGGAGGCGAAATTCATCAAGTAACTGTCCGCAGGTACGACACGCAGCCTCCTATCAGAGGGCAGACAGGTGATCAGCTGACATAGCAAATAACCAATCAATGGTCAATCCCACAATGCACCTGGAGGCTCAGTCCAGCAACTGCTCTCAGTGTTTTACCTGTAGTGTTCAGGTGTGTGTTACCTGTGGTGTTCAGGTGTGTGTTACCTGTGGTGTTCAGGTGTTCAGGTGTGTGTTACCTGTGGTGTTCAGGTGTTCAGGTGTGTGTTACCTGTGGTGTTCAGGTGTGTGTTACCTGTGGTGTTCAGGTGTTCAGGTGTGTGTTACCTGTGGTGTTCGGGTGTTCAGGTGTGTGTTACCTGTGGTGTTCGGGTGTTCAGGTTTGTGTTACCTGTGGTGTTCAGGTGTTCAGGTGTGTGTTACCTGTGGTGTTCAGGTGTGTGTTACCTGTGGTGTTCAGGTGTGTGTTACCTGTGGTGTTCAGGTGTTCAGGTGTGTGTTACCTGTGGTGTTCGGGTGTTCAGGTGTGTGTTACCTGTGGTGTTCAGGTGTGTGTTACCTGTGGTGTTCGGGTGTTCAGGTGTGTGTTACCTGTGGTGTTCAGGTGTTCAGGTGTGTGTTACCTGTGGTGTTCAGGTGTGTGTTACCTGTGGTGTTCAGGTGTTCAGGTGTGTGTTACCTGTGGTGTTCGGGTGTTCAGGTGTGTGTTACCTGTGGTGTTCAGGTGTGTGTTACCTGTGGTGTTCAGGTGTTCAGGTGTGTGTTACCTGTGGTGTTCAGGTGTGTGTTACCTGTGGTGTTCAGGTGTTCAGGTGTGTGTTACCTGTGGTGTTCAGGTGTGTGTTACCTGTGGTGTTCAGGTGTTCAGGTGTGTGTTACCTGTGGTGTTCAGGTGTGTGTTACCTGTGGTGTTCAGGTGTTCAGGTGTGTGTTACCTGTGGTGTTCAGGTGTTCAGGTGTGTGTTACCTGTGGTGTTCAGGTGTTCAGGTGTGTGTTACCTGTGGTGTTCAGGTGTTCAGGCGTGTGTTACCTGTGGTGTTCAGGTGTTCAGGTGTGTGTTACCTGTGGTGTTCAGGTGTTCAGGCGTGTGTTACCTGTGGTACGCTGGTTTGATGCCACGGTCAGAGCGCAGGGCGTGGGCAGCATACAGCTTCAGGCTGCAGGGAAACGACATCACAGAGTCCAGATCATAAACTAGAGCTTCCGGCCCGCTGACCCGCAGCAGAACCACGTGGTAATCCTGCAGGTACACGATGACATCACAGCTGTTAGTATCAGTGACATCACAGCTAACACTCAGTGACATCACAGCTAACACTCAGTGACATCACAGACCCAGATCACCGGCTGGTCTCCATGTCCCGACTTCTGCTTCCACAAAGGAACCTGATGGAGAACAAGCGGAGAACATTTCAGCCCTGTTTAAAAAACATTATAGAACCTGACCAATGTTTTATAGAACCTGCAGATGTTTTATAGAACTTGACTGATGTTTTATAGAACCTGCAGATGTTTTATAGAACTTGACTGATGTTTTATAGAACTTGACTGATGTTTTATAGAACCTGCAGATATCTTCTAGAACCTGACAGATGCTTTGAAGAACCTCAAAGAACCTGACAGGTATTCTCTAGGACCTGGCAGAGATGGAGAGATGTTCTCTAAATGTTCTCTAAATGTTCTCCTGTGAGTTCTTACCATTCTGTTCTCATTAGAGATGAAAACCGCAAACACCTGGTCCAGTGGAGCAGTTCTCTCCGTTCTGACAAACTCACAGAGTTTCCAAACATTTTCCTCACTGCAGAACAAGAACAGTAGAACCAGTTAGTAGAACCAGTTAGTAGAACCAGTTAGTAGAACCAGTTACTAGAACCAGTTACTAGAACCAGTTAGTAGAACCTGTTAGTAGAACCTGTGTTCCACCTTCCTTTGTTCACATTTCTGTTCTTATTTTGATTCAATATTTGCCAGTAGCAGTATTAGCAGTATTTGTAGTACTTGCCAGTAGCAGTATTAGTAGTATTTGTAGTACTTGCCAGTAGCAGTATTAGTAGTATTAGTAGTACTTGCCAGTAGCAGTATTAGCAGTATTTGTAGTACTTGCCAGTAGCAGTATTAGCAGTATTTGTAGTACTTGCCAGTAGCAGTATTAGTAGTATTTGTAGTACTTGCCAGTAGCAGTATTAGTAGTATTTGTAGTACTTGCCAGTAGCAGTATTAGCAGTATTTGTAGTACTTGCCAGTAGCAGTATTAGCAGTATTTGTAGTACTTGCCAGTAGCAGTATTAGTAGTATTTGTAGTACTTGCCAGTAGCAGTATTAGCAGTATTTGTAGTACTTGCCAGTAGCAGTATTAGTAGTATTTGTAGTACTTGCCAGTAGCAGTATTAGTAGTATTTGTAGTACTTGCCAGTAGCAGTATTAGCAGTATTTGTAGTACTTGCCAGTAGCAGTATTAGCAGTATTTGTAGTACTTGCCAGTAGCAGTATTAGTAGTATTTGTAGTACTTGCCAGTAGCAGTATTAGTAGTATTTGTAGTACTTGCCAGTAGCAGTATTAGTAGTATTTGTAGTACTTGCCAGTAGCAGTATTAGTAGTATTTGTAGTACTTGCCAGTAACAGTGTGTATAAATGCAGTTTTCGCGGCTCGGTGTGATTCTGTCTTCCGGCGCCATGTTGGTGTCCCACCGAAAACACTCCGTCGGAAACACGTACATGACGTCATATCCAGAAGCGTGTTAAATGAAGTATAATTACTGAAGCTTGATGATGATGATGATGATGATGATGATGATGACGATGATGCTCTTTCACAGTAAAAGCTTGACTTCAATCGATGAGTTTGATCAGGACTTCTGATCCTGAACTTTAACAGCAGGCTTTACTTTGTTTTATTTGGAGAATCTGAACCGGAAGGAAATTAGTCCTTATGGTTCTTGCGGACAGTCCGCATCTGAACTGACCGGAAGTAGAAACAACAGACAGCAGAGGTGGAGTCCTGAATCACCATGGCAACAGCAGACATCAAACACACATCCGGTTTAGACGTTTATGAACGTTTTGTGACGTTGGAACAGAAACTTTATTTAATGAGTTTATGTGAATATTGAACGTGTTGATTTACAGTGAAGAGATTCAGTTTTCTTCTTTTTAGTAAAATCTTGACGTCTCAAAGACGAACTGCTGACTGATGTATATAAAATATACACACATATTATATTTCATGTTCCTGCTTCAGTTTGTGCCAAAAACAGAAATTCTTCTAATGGAACAAACAAGACAAAGAGTTGAGAAACGTTCAGTTTAATTAAAAACACACACAGACATCAGCTGGTTTCCTAGCAACCGGATGGCTGACAGGTTGCTAGGTGAAGAGGCGGATGGTGGCGTCAGCTCCCGACGAGAAGATCCATGGCTGTGTGGGGTGAAAGGTCACATCCAGAACGCCAAGGTCATGAGTCGTCACATGACCTTTAAGAACCTTCACCGGAACAATCAGCGGGTTCTGCAGCAGGTCACTGAGAGACAGACAGACAGACAGACAGGTTAGTGTCTGTATCAGTGAGTGTGTGTGTATATGTGTGTGTGTGTGTGTGTGTGTGTTTGTGATAATGGTGTAAACCTCAGGGACTATCAGGTCTTCTAGCAGCATCATTCTGCTCCAGTTTAAAAACTAAGAACCAGATCTGTGGAGCCACAGACACTCTGGAAATGTTCTAATCCTCCTCCTCCCTGCACTCTGCTCACATGTTCACCTCGTTCTTTACTGGTAAGGTCTCTGCCATCAGTAACCAGTTCTCTGAAACTGACCGACCCAGTCTGCAGCTGCCAGCGAGCAGGTCTCACTCTCCTCATGCTCCCCTCTGACCGAGGAGGAAGTCTCCATCCTTC
The DNA here is from genome assembly GCF_910596095.1 of Thunnus maccoyii. Taxonomy (NCBI): domain Eukaryota; kingdom Metazoa; phylum Chordata; class Actinopteri; order Scombriformes; family Scombridae; genus Thunnus; species Thunnus maccoyii. The sequence goes on from NC_056547.1 coordinate 508,230, forward strand.
TACAGACCGTTTCTCCCGCACTAAACCCCGCAGTCACACACATCATCAACTCCTCACTTACAACAGCTGTTTTCCCGCCGCATTTCAGCGAGCTCGAGTCACCCTGCTGCTCCAGAAACCTGCACTCAACTAGTCTTTCCACGGTGGTCGATGTTACACGGTGTTGGGACGTCGATTACATCACCATAGTTTGCTTTTTTCTATAGAGACAAACCCATTTATTTCATTTTCATGAATCAGCGCCCACGTTCATCAAGTGAAAAAATCTTTAAAGTATTGAGTGTGTTATCAATACTTAGTCGGACAACGGACGCTACAATTATAAACTGCTCCGGGAGTGTCTGCAGCAGCAGCAGCAAAAAGTATCAGAGTGAGACGTCTGTTCTCCGTCTCGCTGCTGTAAACAAGCGTAACGCCAGCTGTTAGCTGTTAGCTGTTAGCTGTTAGCTGTTAGCTGTTAGCTGTTAGCTGTTAGCTGTTAGCTGTTAGCTGTTAGCTGTTAGCTGTTAGCTGTTAGCTGTTAGCTGCTCTCATGTCTCTCCGGGTCTCGGTGCTCGTTTTCGCAGCAACTCTCCCGCTCTCTCTGCCTGCTCAGCTGCTCTCAGTGTCTCTCTGTCCGGACGGCAGGTGAGTTGGTCCGGTTCTGGTTCTAAGCGGCGGTCCGGCTGTACGGGGAGGACGACCGGCTGGCAGCAGCCTGAAGCCCGCCGTCACTAACTCTGAAATCAGGGAAGAGCTAAACTAAAAGTCTAATGTTAAAGATCAAAGTAAGCGCTCTATGGATGAGCGTCATTGATGATTATCTTATTTTGTAAAAGGTAACACAGGTGTTGTCACGAGTTTATTAGTCGGTGGGAAAATTTCCTCACTGTGGCGTCCCTACACTCAACCCGACCCAGGATGAAAACTACAGACCGGTTTCACTCCTGCGCCCTTCCTATCACAGATACCTGAGCACACAGTCATTAAAGGGGCCATATTATGAAAAACTCACCTTTTTCAGTGCTTGTGTGTATGTATTTGGGTCTCTGATGTGCCTACTAACCACCCAGTCAGGCTGCTGGGGGCTGGTTTGCTCTGTACTCTTGTGATTCAACAAGCCATTCAGATTTGATGCCCCTTCTTACGTCACATGGGGCTTCATTGAAATTGTACCGCCGCCCCATCCATACCTCTATCCCAGTATCCACTCGCTAAATTTCCTGGGGTCCGCCACCGATTTTCTCACAAGCGCCGGGTACCACAACAGGGCCCTAAGTCACCAGCTGGACTCTTCTCCTCTGTAGTTCCCCGGTGGTGGAACGAGTTACCAAACTCTGTTCGATCCACAGAGTCCCTTTCAATCTTTAAGAAAAGACTAAAGACCAGCTCTTTCACAAACACCTCTCACCTGATGGACTTATAAAATAAAAAATTAACAAAATAAATGCAATAACTATGATCTGCTCTATGCAGTCGATGCACTGCCTGTTAGTACCGACGTTCCATCGGACCTGAACTTAACATTACGGCACTTCCTCACATTGTTTACTCCTGAATAGATCCTGCTTGTGTTGCATCAGCTCTGAGATGAACGTCGCTGTGGATAAAAGCGTCTGCTGAATCAAACTGTTACATTGTGTGTGTGTGTGTGTGTGTGTGTGTGTGTGTGTGTGTGAGTTACTTGTAAACGGTCCCGTGACAAACGATCACAGATCCGTCGTCGGAAGCTGAAGCGAACAGCGGGTATAGTCTGTGATAAGCCACGCCCCTCACTGCTTTCTTATGGTGTCTGCAGAAAGGGGGTGATCAATACCATCAATATGATCAATAGAACTACAGACGGTCAGAACAATCAATATCGCATCAATAATCAATACCAAAGTGCTCTGTGATATTTGATTGACAGGTACATACCGTAACATCTTGTAAGGTTTGGTTGAGAGGTCAAGGTCGAACCAGCTCAGCCTACAGTCGTAACTCCCACAGATCACATGATCACCTGCACAGAGAGAGAGACGGGTGAGACAGAAGCTCCAAACCTTCGCAGAGATGTTGGTTTGATGTAACGGTCAGTTCGGTGTTACGTCAGTTCGGTGTTACGGTCAGTTCGGTGTTACGGTCAGTTCGGTATAACGGTCAGTTCGGTGTTACGGTCAGTTCGGTATAACGGTCAGTTCGGTGTTACGGTCAGTTCGGTGTTACGGTCAGTTCGGTGTTACGTCAGTTCGGTGTTACGGTCAGTTCGTGTTACGGTCAGTTCGGTGTTACGGTCAGTTCGGTGTTACGTCAGTTCGGTGTTACGGTCAGTTCGGTGTTACGGTCAGTTCGGTATAACGGTCAGTTCGGTGTTACGTCAGTTCGGTATAACGGTCAGTTCGGTGTTACGTCAGTTCGGTGTTACCGTCAGTTCGGTGTTACGGTCAGTTCGTGTTACGGTCAGTTCGGTGTTACGTCAGTTCGGTGTTATGGTCAGTTCGGTATAACGGTCAGTTCGGTGTAACGGTCAGTTCGTGTTACGGTCAGTTCGGTGTTACGGTCAGTTCGGTGTTACGGTCAGTTCGTGTTACGTCAGTTCGGTGTTACGGTCAGTTCGGTGTTACGGTCAGTTCGGTGTTATGTCACTTTGGTCACCTCCGGGGTGGATGGCCATGCTGGAGATCCACTTGGAGTTGGCCTGGAGCTTCTTGGTCATCTCCTGCTTCACCAGATTGTAGATCCGGACAGAGCGCTGCGTCGCCACAAAGAAGTAGGGCCTGATGGGGTGGAAGGATACGCACTGAACTAGACCTTTGTTCTTCCTGAAGGGGTTCTGGCTCCGCCTCTTGCTCACCTGGTGGATGAACACCTGCAGGTGGCTCGAGTGATCCGGCATTACGGACGCCAAGTAGTCACCTTTAGCATGCCACTCCACCTGGTGGACAGCCTGAGGGGATCAAGACAGATCAGTTAGTGTAGTTCAATGACTGACCAGTTAATTGATCAGTCTGTCACTGATCATATGTCTATAATCAATCAATCGTGTTTTTGATCTCACTTTGGGATGATGTATTTTCAGGCGTATCCCCTGATTAAGTTCCTCCCCTTCAGCCTCGCTCCAGGTGACCGGCCCCTCCCCCTCTGTAGACTCTGCTTCCTGCTGACCAACCAGAAGACGCTCTGACGCTGAGACTACCTGTTTGTCTGCTAGAGAGGGAGACAGGATCAACACCACAGAGTTCCTGCAGGACAGAGAGAGAGAGAGACAGGTCATCAGAGATAGAGACGGGTCATCAGAGAGAGAGATGGGTCATCAGAGACAGAGACGGGTCATCAGAGAGAGAGACGGGTCATCAGAGACAGAGACGGGTCATCAGAGACAGAGACGGGTCATCAGAGACAGAGACGGGTCATCAGAGACAGAGACGGGTTATCAGAGAGAGAGACGGGTCATCAGAGAGAGAGACAGGTCATCAGAGAGAGAGACGGGTCATCAGAGAGAGAGACAGGTCATCAGAGAGAGAGAAGGGTCATCAACAGGTCATCAGAGACAGAGACGGGTCATCAGGGACAGAGACGGGTCATCAGGAACAGAGACGGGTCATCAGGGACAGAGACGGGTCATCAGAGAGAGAGACGGGTCATCAGAGAGAGAGACGGGTCATCAGAGAGAGAGACAGGTCATCAGAGACTGAGACGGGTCATCAGGGACAGAGAAGGGTCATCAACAGGTCATCAGAGACAGAGACGGGTCATCAGGGACAGAGACGGGTCATCAGGGACAGAGACGGGTCATCAGAGAGAGAGACGGGTCATCAGAGAGAGAGACGGGTCATCAGAGAGAGAGAGAAGGGTCATCAACAGGTCATCAGAGACAGAGACGGGTCATCAGGGACAGAGACGGGTCATCAGGGACAGAGACGGGTCATCAGAGAGAGAGACGGTCATCAGAGACAGAGACGGGTCATCAGAGAGAGAGACGGGTCATCAGAGAGAGAGACGGTCATCAGAGACAGAGACGGTCATCAGAGACAGAGACGGGTCATCAGAGAGAGAGACAGGTCATCAGAGAGAGACGGTCATCAGAGAGAGAGACGGTCATCAGAGACAGAGACGGGTCATCAGAGAGAGAGACGGGTCCTTACAGGGCGACAGCCAGCAGACAGACAGACGGGTTGGGGTTCCAGGTGACGCTCTTCACAGCTCCGCCCACTTGGACTGTCTTCATACAGCGAGACGAACACACCTCCCAGAACCTGACGGAGCCGTCATCACTGCCTACACACACACACACAAACACACACATAATATAAGCACACCTGACGTGCAGGTAACAGGTGTTCCCTCATGGTGAGGATGTTTTGATTGAAAGGTGAGTTACCTGATGCGAGCCACTGTCCTGATGGAGACACACTGATGGACCGAACCAGACCGCTGTGACCCCGATACACCTGAACACACAGGTGAACACACAGGTGAACACACAGGTAAACACAGGTAGACACAGGTAGACACAGTTAAACACAGGTTAACACAGGTAGACACAGGTAGACACAGGTAGACACAGGTAGACACAAGTAGACACAGGTAAACACGGTTAAACACAGGTAGACAAAGGCAAACACAGGTAGACAAAGGCAGAACCAGGTAAACACAGGTAGACAAAGGTAAACACAGGTAGACAAAGGCAAACACAGGTAGACAAAGGCAGAACCAGGTAAACACAGGTAGACAAAGGTAAACACAGGTAGACAAAGGTAAACACAGGTAGACACAGGTAAACACAGGTAGACAAAGGTAAACACAGGTAAACACAGGTAGACAAAGGTAAACACAGGTAGACACAGGTAAACACAGGTAGACACAGGTAGACAAAGGTAAACACAGGTAGACACAGGTAGACAAAGGTAAACACAGGTAGACACAGGTAAACACAGGTAGACAAAGGTAAACACAGGTAAACACAGGTAGACAAAGGTAAACACAGGTAGACACAGGTAAACACAGGTAGACACAGGTAGACAAAGGTAAACACAGGTAGACACAGGTAGACACAGATAAACACAGGTAGACACAGGTAGACAAAGGTAAACACAGGTAAACACAGGTAAACACAGGTAGACACAGGTAGACACAGTTAAACACAGGTAGACACAGATAAACACAGGCAGACAGATACAGGTACAGGTGTATATACGTACCAGAGACTGTGTGGTGGGAAATGGCTGCAGGTCTTTGGGTTTGGGAAGTTTTGGAATCAGATCTTCTGGATTCACATTTACCTGCAGAAAGACAGACGGGTTAATGATCCTGTCTACCTGCATAGAGAGTCCTGTGCTCTGATTGGCTGCTGGTGTGTTACCCTCATCTTCCTCTGACGGGGACACAGGTAAAGGTCGAGGCAGCGCTCAAATCGCTCGTGGATGAAACGAGGAAATGCAGGAACTTGACGGAGACTGGAGAACCTCTGTGGAACAAATGGAACCTTTCTGTCTGATGGATCCTGCTGCTCCCACAGAGCCCGCTGCAGACAGACAGGTGGAGAGAGAGACAGACAGGTTAATTTCAAAGTTTTATTTATTCTATAACCCCGTCAGTTACACAGGTTACATACCAGCTCGTTAACGCCGTCAGTTACACAGGTCACATACCGGCTCGTTAACCCCGTCAGTTACACAGGTCACGTACCGACTCGTTAACACCGTCAGTTACACAGGTTACATACCAGCTCGTTAACGCCGTCAGTTACACAGGTCACGTACCGACTCGTTAACCCCGTCAGTTACACAGGTTACATACCAGCTCGTTAACCCCGTCAGTTACACAGGTCACGTACCGACTCGTTAACCCCGTCAGTTACACAGGTCACGTACCGACTCGTTAACCCCGTCAGTTACACAGGTTACATACCAGCTCGTTAACCCCGTCAGTTACACAGGTCACGTACCGGCTCGTTAACCCCGTCAGTTACACAGGTTACATACCAGCTCGTTAACGCCGTCAGTTACACAGGTCACGTACCGGCTCGTTAACCCCGTCAGTTACACAGGTCACGTACCGACTCGTTAACGCCGTCAGTTACACAGGTCACGTACCGGCTCGTTAACCCCGTCAGTTACACAGGTCACGTACCGGCTCGTTAACGCCGTCAGTTACACAGGTCACGTACCGGCTCGTTAACGCCGTCAGTTACACAGGTCACGTACCGGCTCGTTAACGCCGTCAGTTACACAGGTCACGTACCGACTCGTTAACGCCGTCAGTTACACAGGTCACGTACCGACTCGTTAACGCCGTCAGTTACACAGGTCACGTACCGACTCGTTAACGCCGTCAGTTACACAGGTCACATACCGACTCGTTAACCCCGTCAGTTACACAGGTCACGTACCGGCTCGTTAACGCCGTCAGTTACACAGGTCACGTACCGACTCGTTAACGCCGTCAGTTACACAGGTCACGTACCGACTCGTTAACGCCGTCAGTTACACAGGTCACGTACCGACTCGTTAACGCCGTCAGTTACACAGGTCACGTACCGACTCGTTAACACCGTCAGTTACACAGGTCACATACCGACTCGTTAACCCCGTCAGTTACACAGGTCACGTACCGGCTCGTTAACGCCGTCAGTTACACAGGTCACGTACCGACTCGTTAACGCCGTCAGTTACACAGGTCACGTACCGGCTCGTTAAAGCCGTCAGTTACACAGGTCACGTACCGGCTCGTTAACGCCGTCAGTTACACAGGTCACGTACCGACTCGTTAACGCCGTCAGTTACACAGGTCACGTACCAGCTCGTTAACGCCGTCAGTTACACAGGTCACGTACCGGCTCGTTAACGCCGTCAGTTACACAGGTCACGTACCGACTCGTTAACGCCGTCAGTTACACAGGTCACGTACCGACTTGTTAACGCCTTCAGTTACACAGGTCACGTACCGACTCGTTAACGCCGTCAGTTACACAGGTCACGTACCGGCTCGTTAACGCCGTCAGTTACACAGGTCACATACCTCCTCTTCAGTGAACAGGTACTCAGGTGGAGGGTTGTAGGACTCCTGGTGACCAGGTAGAGGGATTTTGGGAGCAGGCAGATGCATCCGGTGCTTGGCTAAAATAGAGGAGTCCTCATTGGCCCAAAGGTCATAGTACCGCCCCCTACTGTCGTCCTCCACCCGCCGAGGTTTGATCCATCCCATCTTTATAGCGTGGACTAGTTTAGACACCTGGAGACAGACAGGTGAGGAGTCAGACAGGTAATGACAAACAGGTAATGACTGACAGGTGTACAGGTGCATCTGTGTTACCTTCTCCTTCTCGATCAGTGACGGGATGAAGCTGCGTTTGTCTGCAGGTCTGTTGGTGACGGGATGAAGCATCACGTCTTTACTGAAGAAGTCCACCGAGGGCTGAGGAGGAGGAGGGGGAAGAAGAAGGAGAAGAAGAGGAAGAGGAGTTAGTTTCAGGTGTTTTGTGATGAATATTTGATGTGAAACAAAAACAAAAATCGATCAGCAGGTGTCCGTCAGGTTCTTGAAGGTTCTCCTGAGAACCTGGACAGAGAATTTATGGAGCATGTGTACAGATGTAGAGCTGCACCTGAGCGTACCTGATACTCGTTAAAGGTGACATCTCCAAACTGTCCTCGCTGCAGACGGTTAACCAGCTCCACCTGCTCATCTGACAGGATGATGTCACTTCCTGTCTTCTTGTCGTGGACCGTTCTCCTGGGAACAGATGGCCATTAGCATTGTTAGCATTCCCTGTTCAAATAAATGGGGGGGTTAGCATCATGCTAGCAGCTCACCAGTAGTCAGGGTTCTCCATTTTGTCCAGGAAGTCATCCAGCTCGTCCTTGTTTCTGATTGGCTTGTAGATCTTCTTCCCATCCAGATCGTAGCCAATGTGAGGGAAGTCTTTGTACCACTCCATGGGAATGTTCCCCACTGTGTTCCTAATGTCCTGGGGAACAAGGAGAACATTAGAAAACAGCTGAACATTACACAACCTGAGAGAACATCAGGAACACCAAAGGAATGTTTGAGACCTGTGAGAACATTATGAGAACCAGACGGAACACCTGGCGGCCATGAAGAACGCTACAGAAACCAGCAGATCGCTGGATTTGTTACTGATCATTGTTTGTTCCTTGGAAAACTCAAATGTTATGGTGTTAAATTACTGCTTTGTCCTGGATGGAGGATTACCAGTCCAGGAGACCAGGAGTTCTTCAATGGTTGCTTTTCTGATAGCAAGATTTACAATGTGGGGTTCCTCAGGGAAGCTGCTTAGGATCTCATATTCTATATTTACAAATGATCTCCCATCAGTATTAGATGTACAGTGCAGCATCAAACTATCAAGAGCTCGCTTACGTACTGAACATGGAGCTCAGAGCAGCGGCCAAGTGGGTAAAACAACAAATTAGTGCTGAATATTTCTAAAACTAAATGTTTGGTGTTTGGACTTAGACATGCTGGTCAGTAATCCTCAACTAAGCTCATCACAAAGCCAGTAGAACAAGTTAAAACAGTTACTTGGTGTTGTGTTGGATGCTAGACTTGCGTGGACTGAACATTGTAACTGAAATGGGTAAGAGCATCACCATAACCAGGAATTGTTCTAGGTTTGTAACATCAAGCTGTCCAGTTGGTCATCTGCAGCTAAGAAAGATCCAACAAACCCTCCAAATCGCTCAGAACAAAGCCGCTAGATCAGCTCTGTCATGGCTTCCTGTAGAGACCAGATTACAATCCAGTCTACGGATCTTTTTCTTAAATGACAAGAAGCCGCAGTGTTTTTAAGACCAAGTAGTGTATCTCAGCAGCAAACTACTATCTGACCACACAGGCCAGTTTGGGACAAACCTCCTCAAATCTGCTGCAGTTCACAGGAAGGAAGTCTTTACCACAATAAGAGTTCTTCATACAATTAACAGTACATGACTTGTCTTGCTCGCTGATTGTTTTAGTTTGTTGTTGTTTTGTTTGTAGTTTGTAGATTTGTGAGTAATGTGAATATAACTGATTGCAGATCTGGAGAGAATGTTTTAGAGACCAGACAGAACATTTGAGGCCCTGATAGAACATTATAAAAACACTCTAGGAAGCTGGAGAACCGAGCTGAACATTAGAACCTAATGAAGAGAACAGACAGAACATTAGACCCACCCCGTCATAGATTATAGAACCTCACAAAACATTCAAGAAGATGAGAGAACATCCACAGAACATTAGAGAACCCAATAGAACATCACGCGTTCCACCACTGTGTTAAAAACAGAACAACAAGTTGTTTTAGAAAATAAAATCTCACCTCTTCGTCTGATGAGTCGTGTTCATACTCGTCTTCCTTTTTTTCTTCTTCTGCTGTTTCTGTCACCTTCTTCTTCTTCTTCTCTGTCTGCAGGTAGAAACAACAGCTGACGTTCCGCAGGAGAACACTGAGCACATATATGTTGTACAGGTGCATCACAACCAGCCAATCGGCTGTCAGACTGACACACATAGGTTAAACGCTACCTGCTGAGTCTGCTGTGGCTCCACCTTCACATCATCTTCATCATCATCATCGTCATCGTCGTCATGTGATCCCTCCTCCTCCTCTTCCTCTTCATCATCTTCACTGTCACTCCCAGAATCCTCCAGCCCAGAGAAGACGCTGTCCTCGCTGTCTGACAGATCTTCATCCTCCTCCTCCTCTACCTCAGATGATTTGTTGTTGAAGCTGAAGATCTGAAGAAGAATCAAAGTCTGAACACACAGAAACCTGCCGCCTGTACGTCAGTGTCTCCGCCTGCTGCTAACACATACACACTGATGACGTGGTTTCCATGGAGACGTTTGTCAGACTGTCTGAACAGGTTTATCACAGTTTGAGCAAAAGCAAATTAATCTTAAACTGGACGGACTGTGAGAGGAGTTTGGTGTGAGTCAGTGAGTCGTATAGAACCTATAGAACCTATAGAACCTTTAGCCTGCTGTAGAACCTTTAAAAGGTTTTGTGTGGAACCTTTAAAAGGTTTTGTGTAGAACCTTTAAAAGGTTTTGTGTGGAACCTTTAAAAGGTTTTGTGTGGAACCTTTAAAAGGTTTTGTGTGGAACCTTTAAAAGGTTTTGTGTGGAACCTTTAAAAGGTTTTGTGTAGAACCTTTAAAAGGTTTTGTGTGGAACCTTTAAAAGGTTTTGTGTAGAACCACTTCCCTTCAGCTGACGAGAGGCAAGAGTTACAGGAATATTAAAAGTCACTAATAAACATGTAGGAAATTATTTCTACAGCAAAATGAAAAATGCTCCACGAGGGAACTTTTCTAACATTGAGTGGAAACAACATGGCTTCTCCCATTTATACTATACGTAATATACAATATATCATCAATATATCATCAATATATTATATATAATCAATATATCATCATTAATATACAATATATTATATATAATATATATCATCAATATATCAACCAGCAAATTCATCTGGAGATTTGTGGATTTCGATAACTAATGTAGATTTCTGTAAAACTGAAGAAACAATTAAAAACATCTACTTGATTAAGTAGTTGATGATCTAATTGAGGATTATTTTGACACTGAAACCAAACGTTCAGTGAATCTGAAGATGTGACGTTAAAAACCAGAAAGTTCAGATTGTCAACTTATTAACTTTACTTCCATAAAGTTCTCGTCTGAACTGTGACTGAAGATAGAAAATATCATCAGTCCAACTTACAAACTATTAAACACATACAGTTAGTAGCTCCAAGAACTCTAATGTGACTGTTACCTTTTCTGTTACCTTATTTTTCTATTTATTTTTATTATTATTATTTTTAACCTTTGTCCTGTTGCCATGGTGACAGTATCAACCGACTGAAAGTGAAGTCATGTCTGCTGTGTTTTCTTTATTTAACTGTTTTCTGTTATTGTCTAAGAGTCACATGTTTCTGTAAATAAAGTTAGCCACAGCTAGCTGCTAGCTGCTAGCTGCTAATCACACTGTTGCTTCCGGTGAAACATCAGCGACCTTTAACTTCACTCAACATTCATCTATTTCCAAGAAAACTTTGCAATGATTTGAGAGCAGAACTCCATTCAGGATCTCAGCGTTTTAAACATCCAGCAGCTGGATCACAACATTCACACTGTTAGTTTATAAAAACGCATCTTAGCGGACTTTCTAAGAGCCGAACCGGTCCTGAGATAAACCCGCTTCACTGCGGTTCTGGTCTCAACCAGAGAAAACATCTGGATGTGTTCAGGTTCTGAATGGAGTCTGGTGTGAAGAGTAACTGCAGCACGTTGTTTTTCCCACAAACAACACTGATGTTTACGGGATATTATGGGATGTCTTTAGCTCGCTTTAGCATGTTTATGTGTTCATTCAGATCTTCATCGAGAAAAAGACAATTTTAAGCTGCTTCATGCCTCTTCTTACACTCCTGTTAGCATGCTAACAGCTAGCCTCACCAGCCAGCTCCTCATCACCAGTTCACCCAGTCCCGCTCCAGTGTGTGTGCGCGTGTGTGTGTGCGTGTGTCACCTCTTCCTCCTGCTCTTCCTCCTCTTTACTCCTCTTCTTCTTCTTGTCGCTCTTTTCTCGGGCCTTTTTCATTTCTTCTGTCTGTCCGCTCCGCATGTTGCTGCTGCTGCTCTCCTCCATCACACACCACGTGGGTATCTGCAGGTCAGAGGTCACGAGTCACAGCTGGAGGTTCTTCTTCTGATGACGTTTGCGGCAGATTGGACGCAGCAAAGGCGCGTTGCTGCCGCCCGCAGGTCATTAGTAGAACTGCACTGAATGAGTCCAGCGGAGGAAATTAATAACAGATTCTGTTGTTTCACAAAGTTCCGCAGTGACTCCAGACCGGAAGTCATCTCTAAAGACACTGGACTCACTCAGAGTCTGTATTGTTCTATATCATTCTGTTAGGGCCAGTGAGCGTTGGGCCCCCGGCACTGACAGTGTGAGGAACCGATTGTTTTTATTATTATTATTATTATTATTATTATTATTATTATTATTATTATTATTAGTAGTAGTAGTAGTAGTAGTATAGTATGCCATTGCATTTTTGAGGGGCTTAGGAAGCTTGAAAACTCACACACATCAGAACTGGTGAAGTTTTGTAGTGACTGGACTCTACGTTGCCGGCCGACTCCTTCGTGCCCCAAATGTAAAGGCAAATTTCTCATGTTTGACATCTACATGTCAATACTGAGTCATAGTCATGGCGCCACCTACTGACAACAGGAAGTTACAGGTGCTGTAGCAGGTTAACCAGAAACCATCACCTGTTTTTCACGAGGAGCTTCAGAGCTCAGATACTGAGACAGATTATCTATATATGGCATCAGGCGTCCACTGCAACAACTGAACTGTGTCAGTAAATAGTTTTCATGGTCAGAAACTGCAGACACACATATATAAAGCACTTGATTTAGCTTTTATTTATCATTATGAATAACGAATAAGTAGCCGCTGCTGTGCGTCTTTCAGCACCACGGAGGTTGTTTATTTGAGTAATAACTTTATAACTGATCAAAGATTGTTTTACTAATCCACCTCCTGTGTGGAACAAGCACATCTTCATATTCCTGAGTGCTGCGGTTCATACATTAGTTCACTATTTAACTTTCTGCTTTTTAGAGGGAAAATCGAGTCCTCTATAAATGTTGTATCTGCTGTTTCTGAGCAGGAAGAACAAAAATGCCTTTTTGTTTGTGTGTTTCAAAATCAAATCATTAATCTGTTTTCATGTCTGAACAATAAAACAACTATCATTTCCTAAAGAGTCTGTTTGAGGTTTCTACCCGTTAAAGGGGAGTTTTTCCTTACTGCTGTCGCCAAGTGCTGCTCATGGAGGAATGTCGGGTCTCTGTAAATTAAAGAGTTTGGTCTCGACCTGCTCTATGTGGAAACAGCCCTGAGATAACTTTTGTTGTGATTTGGCGCTATATAAATAAAAATCGATTGATTGATTGATTGACTGACGTTGAAGACAAGTGGGTTTGAATGTTTTTCTGATAGACTTCAATTATAAATAAGGTTCAAGCAAAGTTGAATATTTTGAAAAGTTTTAATGGGATTGAAAGTTGAATAATACCTTGAATATATGAAAGATGTTGAACAGGTGAAATGCATGAAAAAGTGTGAACATGTGTTAATTCTGAACATTTATTTGAATGCAGCAAAATCGCTGAAAAATGCTGAATATTTTATATGAAGGTTATAAATGAGAAAAGTAACAGTAATAATGTCCTAACTGAGCTGAATGTTTTGATGTTTGAATGAAGTTTCTGTGTTGAATAATGTGAAAGTGTTAAGTGCCAAAGTGGGTGAATCATAGTGAGGACTGTAGAGTGACGTATGTTGTAAATACTTTACAGCGTCACACAATTAGAAATAATCCAGAGTAAAATCGATGACGTCAGAACGCGACCAAACGTTCCCGTTACGTTTGATCGACGTCATCACTGCGCGACAGACAGCTAGCTACGCAGTTTGTTTGTTGAAATTTTCCGTCGCGGAGGAAAGTTTGACCCGGATCCGCACAGTCCCGCACAGTCCCGCACAGACCCGGACTAGGACCAGTACCGACCAGCCCGTGATCCGGATTAGACCCAGTCCGGTTCTCTGCTGGTTTGGAGAGGTTTAGCAGAAGGCTAACAGTTAGCTTTAGCACGTTAGCTCAGATTACCTGCCGTTAATAATCCCGGGGTGTGTTTGATTCGGAGTTGCTGATGGAGTATCCCGGAGGAGGAGCGGGAGGGGCGGTGCTGAGCAGCAGCAACGTCCCGGCCTTTCTCACCAAACTGTGGACCCTGGTGGAGGACCCGGACACGGACCCGCTCATCTGCTGGAGCCCGGTACTCGCCTAGCCTAGCATAGCAGAGAGCTAACGGCTAACTGTTAGCACGCAGAGAGATACAGCTTTAAATAAAGTTAGCTTAGCTGTTAGCTTAGCTGTTAACTTCAGCGGTCCGAACATTTCCAAAGATGAAGTAAGATAAGATGAGATGTACCTTTATTGATCTCTTGTGGGGGAATGTAATGTGACACAGCAGCACGAGGGAATGTAAGATTGTCAACATCATATAAAGAAATGTTCATAAATACCCATACATCAGAAAAATAAGTAAAAAATAAAACATAAGATAAAATAGGGCTAATAGATACAATTAAATAGATCTGTGTGTATATACCTGTGTAGTGGTGCTGCTTGTAAAATATATAAACACATACAGTATCTGTGTATGTATACACGTATAACGTCTGTGCTGATGACAGTGATTGGTCTATGGTTTCTCCATCAGTGGGGGGGGGGGGGTACCGGGTGCTGTGTCGTCATGGGGGGGGGGGGGGGGGGGGGGGGGGGGGGGAGGAGAAGTCAGAGGTGTAGAAGGTGAACAAAAACGATGACCGTACGGTTCGTTGGGGCGCGTTAGTGTTGCTCATCTCATCACCACGTCTGATAAGCAGCCTCGCAGGCTGACATGCAGCAGCCTCGCAGGCTGACATGCAGCAGCCTCGCAGGCTGACATGCAGCAGCCTCGCAGGCTGACATGCAGCAGCCTCGCAGGCTGACATGCAGCAGCCTCGCAGGCTGACATGCAGCAGCCTCTCGGTGAGATAGGATTATTATGAGCAAGCTAAAACCAAAGCTGTCTGTATGTAGCTAAACTGTTTATCTTAGTTTGTAGCTTATATTAAATCTAGTCAAATTCTTGTAAACTTAGCTGCTGGCCAAGACAAACCAGAACAGATTGATCACTTGTGATGAATCGTGAATCCCAATCCCAGTTGATCAGCTGATGTATCAGATCAATATCAGATGATAGAAAGTGAAATGTTACAGATGTGTAGAGACAGAGGACAGTTCCGAGTGTAACACTGTGTTCTGTGTGTCAGAGTGGAACCAGCTTCCACGTGTTTGATCAGGGTCGATTCTCCAAAGAAGTTCTACCAAAGTTCTTCAAACACAACAACATGGCGAGTTTCATCCGGCAGCTAAACATGTGTGAGTATCAACACACACATGTCAACACATCACAGTTTGTTTGTTTATTGGTATGTTTGCATATTTGTACGTTTATTTATTTGTTTATTTGTGTATTTGTGTGTTTATTTATTTGTGTGGGTTCTCCTGCAGACGGGTTCCGTAAGGTGGTCCACATCGAGCAGGGAGGTCTGGTGAAACCAGAGAGAGACGACACAGAGTTCCAACATCCGTTCTTCATCAGAGGACAAGAACACCTGCTGGAGAACATCAAACGCAAAGTCACCAACGTACGTACAACTAAACTGTCAGTAATAGTTTCCACTGCAACAACTAAACTGTGTCAGTAATAGTTTCCACTGCAACAACTAAACTGTGTCAGTAATAGTTTCCACTGAAACAACTGAACTGTGTCAGTAATAGTTTCCACTGCAACAACTAAACTGTGTCAGTAATAGTTTCCACTGCAACAACTAAACTGTGTCAGTAATAGTTTCCACTGCAACAACTAAACTGTGTCAGTAATAGTTTCCACTGCAACAACTGAACTGTGTCAGTAATAGTTTCCACTGCAGCAACTAAACTGTCAGTAATAGTTTCCACTGCAGCAACTAAACTGTGTCAGTAATAGTTTCCACTGCAACAACTGAACTGTGTCAGTAATAGTTTCCACTGCAGCAACTAAACTGTCAGTAATAGTTTCCACTGCAACAACTAAACTGTGTCAGTAATAGTTTCCACTGCAACAACTAAACTGTGTCAGTAATAGTTTCCACTGCAGCAACTAAACTGTGTCAGTAATAGTTTCCACTGCAACAACTAAACTGTGTCAGTAATAGTTTCCACTGCAACAACTGAACTGTGTCAGTAATAGTTTCCACTGCAGCAACTAAACTGTGTCAGTAATAGTTTCCACTGCAGCAACTAAACTGTGTCAGTAATAGTTTCCACTGCAACAACTAAACTGTCAGTAATAGTTTCCACTGCAGCAACTAAACTGTCAGTAATAGTTTCCACTGCAGCAACTAAACTGTGTCAGTAATAGTTTCCACTGCAACAACTAAACTGTCAGTAATACTTTCCACTGCAACAACTAAACTGTGTCAGTAATAGTTTCCACTGAAACAACTAATCTGTGTCAGTAATAGTTTCCACTGCAGCAACTAAACTGTGTCAGTAATAGTTTCCACTGAAACAACTAATCTGTGTCAGTAATAGTTTCCACTGCAGCAACTAAACTGTGTCAGTAATAGTTTCCACTGCAACAACTAAACTGTCAGTAATAGTTTCCACTGCAACAACTAAACTGTGTCAGTAATAGTTTCCACTGAAACAACTAATCTGTGTCAGTAATAGTTTCCACTGCAACAACTAAACTGTGTCAGTAATAGTTTCCACTGAAACAACTAAACTGTGTCAGTAATAGTTTCCACTGCAACAACTAAACTGTCAGTAATAGTTTCCACTGCAACAACTAAACTGTGTCAGTAATCGTTTCCACTGAAACAACTAATCTGTGTCAGTAATAGTTTCCACTGCAGCAACTAAACTGTGTCAGTAATAGTTTCCACTGAAACAACTAATCTGTGTCAGTAATAGTTTCCACTGCAGCAACTAAACTGTGTCAGTAATAGTTTCCACTGCAGCAACTAAACTGTGTCAGTAACAGTTTCCACTGCAACAACTAAACTGTGTCAGTAATAGTTTCCACTGCAACAACTGAACTGTCAGTAATAGTTTCCACTGCAGCAACTAAACTGTGTCAGTAATAGTTTCCACTGCAGCAACTAAACTGTCAGTAATAGTTTCCACTGCAGCAACTAAACTGTCAGTAATAGTTTCCACTGCAGCGACTAAACTGTGTCAGTAATAGTTTCCACTGCAGCAACTAAACTGTCAGTAATAGTTTCCACTGCAACAACTAAACTGTGTCAGTAATAGTTTCCACTGCAGCAACTAAAGTGTGTCAGTAATAGTTTCCACTGCAACAACTAAACTGTGTCAGTAATAGTTTCCACTGCAGCAACTAAACTGTGTCAGTAATAGTTTCCACTGCAGCAACTAAACTGTCAGTAATAGTTTCCACTGCAGCAACTAAACTGTGTCAGTAATAGTTTCCACTGCAGCGACTAAACTGTCAGTAATAGTTTCCACTGCAGCAACTAAACTGTCAGTAATAGTTTCCACTGAACTAAACTGTGTCAGTAATAGTTTCCACTGCAACAACTAAACTGTGTCAGTAATAGTTTCCACTGCAGCAACTAAACTCTGTCAGTAATAGTTTCCACTGAACTAAACTGTGTCAGTAATAGTTTCCACTGCAGCAACTAAACTGTGTCAGTAATAGTTTCCACTGCAGCAACTAAACTGTGTCAGTAATAGTTTCCACTGCAGCAACTAAACTGTCAGTAATAGTTTCCACTGCAACAACTAAGCTGTGTCAGTAATAGTTTCCACTGCAACAACTAAAGTGTGTCAGTAATAGTTTCCACTGCAGCAACTAAACTGTGTCAGTAATAGTTTCCACTGCAGCAACTAAACTGTGTCAGTAATAGTTTCCACTGCAACAACTGAACTGTGTCAGAAATAGTTTTGGCCAATGAGCCGTTGTTTTATGTTTACATTTTTCAAAGTTTCTGCTTTTCCTTGTTTTTTCTGCTGTAGTGAAAACATAACGAACTGTGAATTTTGTGTACTGTGACACCACTAGTAAGCATGACATATACACATGTTCACCAGTCAACACGTATGTTAGTGCTGTGTGCTGGTCTCCATGGTAACAGTGTGTCTGGACTGTGATTGGTGCAGGTGTCGTCGGTGCGTCAGGAGGAAGTGAAGATCTCTGCAGATGAAGTGAACAAGATTCTGACGGACGTGCAGCTGATGAAAGGCAAACAGGAAACAATTGACTCAAGAATCCTCGCCATGAAACAGTAAGAGACCACAACAGACAGGGTCAGACCAGACCTCGACCTGAAGGCGGGTGCTCATTCAGACTTTAATAAACCCTGTTTGTGTTCCAGCGAGAATGAGGCTCTGTGGAGAGAAGTGGCCAGTCTGAGACAGAAACATGCACAGCAGCAGAAGGTCGTCAACAAGGTAAACATCTGGACATCACTGCAGGGAGAGATTACAGGAGAGAACAGCAGAGAACACTGGAGAGAACAGTAGATAACACTGGAGAGAACAGTAGAGTGCACAGGAGAGAACAGTAGATAACACTGGAGAGAACAGCAGAGAACAGTAGAGTGCACAGGAGAGAACAGCAGAGAACACTGGAGAGAACAGTAGAGAACACTGGAGAGAACAGCAGAGAACACTGGAGAGAACAGCAGAGAACACTGGAGAGAACAGTAGAGTGCACAGGAGAGAACAGTAGAGAACACTGGAGAGAACAGTAGAGAACACTGGAGAGAACAGCAGAGAACACTGGAGAGAACAGTAGAGAACACTGGAGAGAACAGCAGAGAACACTGGAGAGAACAGTAGAGTGCACAGGAGAGAACAGTAGAGAACACTGGAGAGAACAGTAGAGAACACTGGAGAGAACAGTAGAAAACAGTAGAGTGCACAGGAGAGAACAGTAGAGAACACTGGAGAGAACAGCAGAGAACAGTAGAGTGCACAGGGGAGAACTGGAAAGACCACAAGAGAACAGTAGAGTACAGTAGAGTGCACAATGCTGAGAGGATCTACAGCATATCACTCTGTTAGCATGTTAGCTCATTAGCTTAGCTTCTCATTAACTAATGATCTCTCTCTCTCTCTCTCTCCAGTTGATCCAGTTCCTGGTGTCTCTCGTCCAGTCCAACAGGATCATGGGAGTCAAGAGAAAAATGCAAGTTTACCACAAAGTTACTATAAATACTGCAGTTACTACAAATACCACAAGCTTACAACAAATACCTCAAAGTTACTATAAACTGTATTAAGTTTATTGCTGCAGTTATTGAAGAGTAAATTTTAAACTGTGAATTTGAGTATAAGTACTGTGCAGTGTACTGTGAAGTTGAGTTTAAGTACTGTGCAGTGTACTGTGAAGTTGAGTATAAGTACTGTGCAGTGTACTGTGAAGTTGAGTATAAGTACTTTGCGGTGTACTGTGAAGTTGAGTATAAGTACTTTGCGGTGTACTGTGAAGTTGAGTTTAAGTACTGCGCAGTGTACTGTGAAGTTGAGTATAAGTACTGTGCAGTGTACTGTGAAGTTGAGTATAAGTACTTTGCGGTGTACTGTGAAGTTGAGAATAAGTACTTTGCGGTGTACTGTGAAGTTGAGTTAAAGTACTGCGCAGTGTACTGTGAAGTTGAGAATAAGTACTGTACAGTGTACTGTGAAGTTGAGTATAAGTACTGTGCAGTGTACTGTGAAGTTGAGAATAAGTACTGTACAGTGTACTGTGAAGTTGAGTATAAGTACTGTGCAGTGTACTGTGAAGTTGAGAATAAGTACTGTACAGTGTACTGTGAAGTTGAGTATAAGTACTGTACAGTGTACTGTGAAGTTGAGAATAAGTACTGTGCGGTGTACTGTGAAGTTGAGTATAAGTACTTTGCGGTGTACTGTGAAGTTGAGTATAAGTACTTTGCGGTGTACTGTGAAGTTGAGAATAAGTACTGTACAGTGTACTGTGAAGTTGAGAATAAGTACTGTACAGTGTACTGTGAAGTTGAGAATAAGTACTGTGCGGTGTACTGTGAAGTTGAGTATAAGTACTTTGCGGTGTACTGTGAAGTTGAGTTTAAGTACTGCGCAGTGTACTGTGAAGTTGAGTTAAAGTACTGCGCAGTGTACTGTGAAGTTGAGAATAAGTACTGTACAATGTACTGTGAAGTTGAGAATAAGTACTGTACAGTGTACTGTGAAGTTGAGAATAAGTACTGTGCAGTGTACTGTGAAGTTGAGAATAAGTACTGTACAGTGTACTGTGAAGTTGAGTATAAGTACTGTACAGTGTACTGTGAAGTTGAGTATAAGTACTGTACAGTGTACTGTGAAGTTGAGAATAAGTACTTTGCGGTGTACTGTGAAGTTGAGTTTAAGTACTTTGCGGTGTACTGTGAAGTTGAGTTTAAGTACTTTGCGGTGTACTGTGAAGTTGAGTATAAGTACTGTGCAGTGTACTGTGAAGTTGAGTTTAAGTACTTTGCGGTGTACTGTGAAGTTGAGTTTAAGTACTTTGCGGTGTACTGTGAAGTTGAGAATAAGTACTGTGCAGTGTACTGTGAAGTTGAGTTTAAGTACTGCGCAGTGTACTGTGAAGTTGAGTTTAAGTACTTTGCGGTGTACTGTGAAGTTGAGTTTAAGTACTGTGCAGTGTACTGTGAAGTTGAGTTTAAGTACTGTGCAGTGTACTGTGAAGTTGAGTTTAAGTACTGCGCAGTGTACTGTGAAGTTGAGTATAAGTACTTTGCGGTGTACTGTGAAGTTGAGTTTAAGTACTGCGCAGTGTACTGTGAAGTTGAGTTTAAGTACTTTGCGGTGTACTGTGAAGTTGAGTTTAAGTACTGTGCAGTGTACTGTGAAGTTGAGTTTAAGTACTGCGCAGTGTACTGTGAAGTTGAGTTTAAGTACTGTGCAGTGTACTGTGAAGTTGAGTTAAAGTACTGTGCAGTGTACTGTGAAGTTGAGTTTAAGTACTGCGCAGTGTACTGTGAAGTTGAGTTTAAGTACTGCGCAGTGTACTGTGAAGTTGAGTTTAAGTACTGCGCAGTGTACTGTGAAGTTGAGTTTAAGTACTGTGCAGTATACTGTGAAGTTGAGTTTAAGTACTGTGCAGTGTACTGTGAAGTTGAGTTTAAGTACTGTGCAGTGTACTGTGAAGTTGAGTTAAAGTACTGTGCAGTGTACTGTGAAGTTGAGTTTAAGTACTGTGCAGTGTACTGTGAAGTTGAGTTTAAGTACTGCGCAGTGTACTGTGAAGTTGAGTTAAAGTACTGTGCAGTGTACTGTGAAGTTGAGTTTAAGTACTGCGCAGTGTACTGTGAAGTTGAGTTTAAGTACTGCGCAGTGTACTGTGAAGTTGAGTTTAAGTACTTTGCGGTGTACTGTGAAGTTGAGTATAAGTACTGTGCAGTGTACTGTGAAGTTGAGTTTAAGTACTTTGCGGTGTACTGTGAAGTTGAGTTTAAGTACTGCGCAGTGTACTGTGAAGTTGAGTTTAAGTACTGCGCAGTGTACTGTGAAAGGCTGATGTGTAACTCTGACAGTATATTGATGTTTGTGTGAATTAGTGGAATGTCCCTTTTTAAAGGAAACAATCACGTGTGTTGTTTTGTTAACGTGTTCTCTGTCTGCAGTCCTCTGATGCTGAATGACTCTAGCTCCGCCCACTCCATGCCTAAATATAGCCGACCATTTTCATTGGAGCACATGCAGGTAACCTCGGCTGTGTCACACTCACCTGTTTGACATTTAACAACAAATGAACAAATGGCTTCAACTACTAATTGATCAAAAATGTTGGTGATTAATTTGGATTTATCGATGAATTGTTTCTACAAAGATGTTCTGTTGTAGAAAACATTACAGACTGTAGATGATTCTGTTTGTGTTTCCAGGCTGCAGCCAGTCTGTTCTCCGCAGACTCCCCTGTAACCTCTGGACCAATCATCTCTGACATCACAGAGGTGGCCACACCCACGGAGGAGGATGTAGTCAGTGATTGGACGGATACAGGGTGAGAAACGAGTTGACATGTCTAGACTGAAATATGTGACCAGTCATGTGACTCACTAACAGCCTGTGTTACCTGCAGAGAGAGCCAATCGATGAACGTCAAAGAGGAGCCTTCCAGTCCTGACGTGGAGGTGTGTCCTGTTCAGGAGGGCGGTGCTGCATCTGTAGACACGCCCCTCTCCCCCACCACCTTCATCAACTCCATCCTGCAAGAGAACGAGACGCAGCCGGCCCAGACCACCTCCACAACCAATCCTGCAGCAGGTAACAGCTGACACACCTCCACAACCAATCCTGTAGCAGGTAACAGCTGACACACTCCCTGGTGGTCAGAGGTGTGTTTAGTGTGACAGGTTGGTTGATGATGACAAATACTGTCTTCTCTCAGTTTGATGTATCTTTCTCCTCCACAGTCAGTCCTGTTGTTGTGATGAGCCACACCTCCACTGGGCCCCTCCCACCAGCTACAACCAGCCAATCACCTGCCTCCTTTCCTACTCCGAATTCTGCCCCCATCCCCGCCACATCTCAGCAGAAATGTCAGACCGTCGCCTGTATCGACAAGTAAGTCTGTTACTCTTTCACATCAGTCAGGGTGAATGCAGGTAGATTTATATGCTATTAACCATCCTGCTACTAGCAACTCCTACCACCAACTGCCCCAACTCCTACCACCAACTGCCCCAACTGCCCCAACTCATACCACCAACTGGCCCAGCTCCTACCACCAACTGCCCCAGCTCCTACCACCAACTGCCCCAGCTCCCACCACCAACTGCCCCAACTCCCACCACCAACTGCCCCAACCCCTACCACCAACTGCCCCAGCTCCTGCCACCAACCGCCCCAACTCCTACCACCAACTGCCCCAACTCCTACCACCAACTGCCTCAACTCCTACCACCAACTGTCCCAGCTCCTACCAACTGCCCCAACTCCTACCACCAACTGCCCCAACTCCTACCACCAACTGCCCCAACTGCCCCAACTCATACCACCAACTGGCCCAGCTCCTACCACCAACTGCCCCAGCTCCCACCACCAACTGCCCCAACTCCCACCACCAACTGCCCCAACCCCTACCACCAACTGCCCCAGCTCCTGCCACCAACCGCCCCAACTCCTACCACCAACTGCCTCAACTCCTACCAACCGCCCCAGCTCCTACCACCAACTGCCCCAACTCCTACCAACTGCCCCAACTCCTACCACCAACTGCCCCAACTCCTACCACCAACTGTCCCAGCTCCTACCAACTGCCCCAACTCCTACCACCAACTGCCCCAACTCCTACCACCAACTGTCCCAACTCCTACCACCAACTGTCCCAACTCCTACCACCAACTGCCCCAACTCCTACCACCAACTGTCCCAACTCCTACCACCAACTGTCCCAACTCCTACCACCAACTGCCCCAACTCCTACCACCAACTGTCCCAACTCCTACCACCAACTGTCCCAACTCCTACCACCAACTGTCCCAGCTCCTACCACCAACTGCCCCAACTCCTACCACCAACTGCCCCAACTCCTACCACCAACTTCCCCAGCTCCTACCACCAACGGCCCCAACTCCTACCACCAACTGTCCCAACTCCTACCACCAACTGTCCCAACTCCTACCACCAACTGTCCCAGCTCCTACCACCAACTGTCCCAACTCCTACCACCAACTGTCCCAGCTCCTACCACCAACTGCCCCAACTCCTACCACCAACCGCCCCAACTCCTACCACCAATCGCCTCAGCTCCTACCACCAACTGCCCCAGCATTTCTGTCAGTGTTGGGACTACTAACTGCTTCTAACAGTTGGGCACTTTGGACACTCTTTTCATTGAAGCCCTTTACGAATCTTTAAGTCTTTAATGCTCTTTGTTCTATTGATCTAAAAAAGTCCACTGGGGCTGATCAGTTAGAGTCGAGGCTTTTTTTATTAGCAGCTCCATTTTTAGTTGATTGCTTAATTTATATTTTTAATCTGACTGTAGTAACAGGAAGCATCCCTGACATTTGGAAGACAGACTACGTCCTACCTTTGCATAAAGGGGGTCAGACCAATGAACTTCATAGTTACTGACGAATTTCCTAAACTATCATGTCTAGCTAAAGTGTTAAATGATCAGGTGAGGGCATTCTCAGATCAACACTTTTAAAATCTTATCAATCATGATTTAGAGTTGGCCGTATGACTGTGACAGCAGCATCACAAGTCTTGAATGATGCATTAGATAACAGGCAGGATGGTGTCGCCCTTTTTATTGATTTATCAATAAATCAATAATTATACTGTCAACCATCAAATTCTTTTGAAACACGTGGAATCTATTGGATTTGATGAAAAGTCTTGTAATTGGTTTGAAAATGATCTCAGTGGTAGAACTCAAGCTGTTGTGGCTGCTGGCTATATGTCCAACTTTAGGAGT
>NC_056547.1:537292-552292 GCF_910596095.1 Thunnus maccoyii
CAGGTACATGAGAGTGTATACAGGTACATGAGGGCGTATACAGGTACATGAGGGTGTATACAGGTACATGAGGGTGTATACAGGTACATGAGGGTGTATACAGGTACATGAGGGCGTACACAGGTACATGAGGGCGTATACAGGTACATGAGGGCGTATACAGGTACATGAGGGCGTATACAGGTACATGAGGGTGTATACAGGTACATGAGGGTGTATACAGGTACATGAGGGCGTATACAGGTACATGAGAGTGTATACAGGTACATGAGGGCGTATACAGGTACATGAGAGTGTACACAGGTACATGAGGGCGTATACAGGTACATGAGAGTGTACACAGGTACATGAGGGCGTATACAGGTACATGAGAGCGTATACAGGTACATGAGGGCGTATACAGGTACATGAGGGCGTATACAGGTACATGAGGGCGTATACAGGTACATGAGAGTGTACACAGGTACATGAGGGCGTATACAGGTACATGAGAGCGTATACAGGTACATGAGGGCGTATACAGGTACATGAGAGTGTATACAGGTACATGAGAGTGTATACAGGTACATGAGAGTGTACACAGGTACATGAGAGTGTATACAGGTACATGAGAGTGTACACAGGTACATGAGAGTGTATACAGGTACATGAGAGTGTACACAGGTACATGAGGGCGTATACAGGTACATGAGAGCGTATACAGGTACATGAGGGCGTATACAGGTACATGAGAGTGTATACAGGTACATGAGGGCGTATACAGGTACATGAGAGTGTATACAGGTACATGAGGGCGTATACAGGTACATGAGGGCGTATACAGGTACATGAGAGCGTACACAGGTACATGAGGGCGTATACAGGTACATGAGGGCGTATACAGGTACATGAGGGCGTATACAGGTACATGAGGGCGTATACAGGTACATGAGGGTGTATACAGGTACATGAGAGTGTATACAGGTACATGAGAGTGTATACAGGTACATGAGAGCGTATACAGGTACATGAGAGTACACAGGTGTGTTGATTCATCACTTATTTTTGGTTTGATGATACTGTGATGTCACTGTCTCTTCCCAGCTCCTGTCTGAAGAAGCTCCGAAAGGAAGTGATGAAGGCAACACCTGCAACACAGGTAACACACACACACACACACACACACACACACACACACACACACACACACACACACACAGGTGAGAAACATGATATTGTGCAGTGGAAGAACAGAGAGAAGAATCTTGTGTTTCCTATAGTTGACCTGTTGTCATGGTGATCCTGTCCTGCTCTGTGGTTGGTCCAGGGAAGCAGCTGGTGCAGTACACACCTGTGCAGACGTCTGAACCAATCGGTTTGGGGGAGGGCGGGGCTGACCTGCCACCTCCGCTGGAGCTGGAGGCGGAGCCTTTCTTAAGCTCAGACCCACCAACCGATGACCCGGCCGCCGCCCTGCTGAGCCACGCCAACCTGGACGCTGACCTCTGACATCATCAGAAGGAGGCGGAGACTTGAGAATAGTGTTGAATGTGACTCATCAGTAACCATAGCAACACGACAGTCTGAGCATGCTCAGCAGCAGCAGTAGATGATGATCAGCTGTAGATCAATCAGTAGGTCAAAGGTCGAGTTTTTATTAACCCCTTTATATACCTGTGTCTTCTTCTACTCTTTTTATTGTAGCGTTTGCTTCTTCTTTGCTTTAATTTAATCTTTCGTTTGATGCTTCCCGAGTTTCTCAGAGAACCGGGGTCACATCTGTGTGTCACCTGTGATGTCACACCTGGACCGGACAAGTGTTCTGTTTGTTCTGCATGTTCCATGTTTCCAACGATGATGAGGATGAGGATGATGATGATGACAATGATGACGACTAAGTGGTTTATAAGTTAAAGGATGTGAAGTTTGGAATGTATCGTGTGTTTTTTGTGTGGGTGATTGTCGGTGTGCCGCTGTAGGACACAGACCTGTTTCCTTTTCAAATTCAGGGATTTAGTTGTTATTTCTCCCTCCGATTTTTCTGCTGAACTCTGATGAGTCGCAGTTTAGAGCCTCGTTATCCTAACGGCAGTCAGATATGGATCTCCTTCACCAAACTGATATTACAATGGACTAAAACTCCTGTACAGGCACTGGACAGCAGCCGATCAGTCAAGTTTTCAAGAATGGCTTGTTGATTGTTTGTGCGAGCGCTGCTTCTGTTCTGTTCAGTGCTGCTGTTTCTGTCATTTACTACCAGGATTTATCTGTAGTTTGATTAAAAATGTTTGCAGCCATTTTTAATGTGGAACTTTGAAAACTTTCATGTAGAACAAATTTTGTAATGAATTTTAATTATATGTGTATATATCTATTTATCTATATATACATATATAATTATATATATATATAGATATATAGATATTTAATAACAACACTTTGTATATTGATTAAAAAAAATGTTCCATGTTACCGTGGAAACCACCCTACTACCATGGAGAAAACCTGTGTGTGATCAATATGACTCATATCAGATATCTATAAGTAATTCACATGACATAAAACGAACCAATCAGCTGCAGACAAACTTCACTTCAGGACATCTGATCACATGAAGCTTTCAGCTGTAACTCATGACCTTCAAGTAAGTGAACTTTGTCACGAGAATCGACTCAAAGTCATCAGGAAATAATGTCATCATGTGATCTGCACATGTGCACTGATGTGTTTATAAGTGGCGTGGCTTAGTGAACACATCTCACCTGTTCGATCGACATCGCTCTGCTAGCTGGCCACAAGCTAACAGTCAGGTGTGTCACATGATCACAGATCAATCTGATTGGCTGAGACATAATTAGCATCCATCAAGGTAAAGATTGAACTTTATACTGATAATAAAAGTTATTTTCTCTCTTGCAGTGTTTTGATAACCTTTATTTGAATGAGATTTGGTGTTGCGTGTGTACATGTTTTATACATATAACACGTACAGGATCCGTGTTCTTGTTGCAGACTTCACTGCAGCGACAGGTGTCAACTTCCAAAGAGTGAAAGGAGTCAGAGTCACCACACGTGTCATACGTGTGTGTGTGTGTGCGCTTTAGCTTCATTCTTCAGAAGATCTGTGATGCAGTGCTACGCATGAACTCATAGAACTGGAGTTACATCAGTAATATGAGTCATTCATTGGTTCATACAGAGCAGTGACAACAGCGAAAACACTAACTGACCAATCACAGCTGTCGACGTGGTCCGCTGCATGATGTCATCACAGCAGCGTTCAAACTGATCGATCAGAAATTGATCGATCGCATTTTCATTTTGACGTCCTGAAGTGAACTTTGAGGTCCAAACAGGAAGCTGCTCTTCAGTGTAAAAGACTGATAAATATGTTGACGTTTGTTTCTAATTAAAAACATTTAATGAACCTGAACTCACCGGTCCTCTACCCGAGCTCACCTGTCCTCTACCTGAACTCACCTGTCCTCTGCCTGAGCTCACCTGTCCTCTACCCGAACTCACCTGTCGTCTATCCGAGCTCACCTGTCCTCTACCCGAGCTCACCTGTCCTCTACCCGAGCTCACCTGTCCTCTACCCGAGCTCACCTGTCCTCTACCCGAACTCACCTGTCCTCTACCCGAGCTCACCTGTCCTCTACCTGAACTCACCTGTCCTCTACCTGAACTCACCTGTCCTCTACCTGAACTCACCGGTCCTCTACCCGAGCTCACCTGTCCTCTACACGAACTCACCTGTCGTCTATCTGAGCTCACCTGTCCTCTACCTGAGCTCACCTGTCCTCTGCTTGAGCTCACCTGTCCTCTACCTGAGCTCACCTGTCCTCTACCTGAACTCACTTGTCCTCTGCTTGAGCTCACCTGTCCTCTGCCTGAACTCACCTGTCGTCTATCCGAGCTCACCTGTCCTCTACCCGAACTCACCTGTCCTCTACCCGAACTCACCTGTCGTCTATCCGAGCTCACCTGTCCTCTACCTGAACTCACCGGTCCTCTACCCGAACTCACCTGTCCTCTACCTGAACTCACTTGTCCTCCGCTTGAGCTCACCTGTCCTCTACCCGAACTCACCTGTCCTCTACCCGAACTCACCTGTCCTCTACCCGAACTCACTTGTCCTCCGCTTGAGCTCACCTGTCCTCTACCCGAACTCACCTGTCCTCTACCTGAACTCACTTGTCTTCCGCTTGAGCTCACCTGTCCTCTACCCGAACTCACCTGTCCTCTACCTGAACTCACTTGTCCTCTGCTTGAGCTCACCTGTCCTCTACCTGAACTCACCTGTCCTCTACCTGAACTCACTTGTCCTCCGCTTGAGCTCACCTGTCCTCTGCCTGAACTCACCTGTCCTCTGCTTGAGCTCACCTGTCCTCTACCTGAACTCACTTGTCCTCTGCTTGAGCTCACCTGTCCTCTGCCTGAACTCACCTGTCGTCTATCCGAGCTCACCTATCCTCTACCTGAACTCACCTGTCCTCTACCCGAACTCACCTGAACTCACCTGTCCTCTACCTGAACTCACCTGTCCTCTACCCGACCTCACCTGTCCTCTTCTTGAACTCACCTGTCCTCTATCTGAACTCACCTGTCCTCTTCTTGAGCTCACCTGTCCTCTACCAGAACTCACCTGTCCACTACCTGAACTCAACTGTCCTCTACTCAAACTCACCTGAGCTCACCTGTCCTCCACCTGAACTCACCTGTCCTCCACCTGAGCTCACCTGTCCTCTACCTGAACTCACCTGTCCTCTTCTTGAACTCACCTGTCCTCTACCAGAACTCACCTGTCCTCTACCTGAGCTCACCTGTTCTCTACCTGCCGGGGCCAGGAGGATTGTGGGAATAAAGATGGGGTCAAAGGTCGGCTGAAATATCTTCAGTTCAATAAAACACTTTAAAAACACACTGAGATGCCTGGAAGTGTTAATTATGTCATATCCTGACCAACAGGATGATGTCATCAGGTCGATATCATTGATTGAGAATTGATCACTGACAGAAGACAAATTCTCAGTTTGATGTTCAAAATATGCAAAAACATTTATTGAAGTTTAAAAAAAAAACACATTTTACAAATCCTGACAGTGAGGATGAATATGATGTCACATCCTGTATGATGTCATTAAATCAAAACAGAACCGCAAAACGTTTGTGATCCTCTCAGACTGTTTCTACAACAAAATAAAACAATGTCTATAAACAAAATCCATGTTTTAAATATTAAAAATCATCATGGCCACTGCCACTCAGTGGGCGGGGCCTATCACTAGTGGGAAGGCTGTGATTTCCTGGGCCATGCTGATTGGTCGGTACACTGGAATCGATAGCGCAGGAATCGAACTCGTGGCTTGATGTGGAAGTCAGCAGGTATCCTCCAGTTCCACATTTTCTGCAACTGATGAAGAAACAAGATTTTACTTTACGTCTAAATTCAGAACTCTGAGGTTCAATTTTGTGTCTTTTATCTGTCACAGAAACTTTTATCAAACCAGCTGTTAAAATGTTCAAGCAAAGATTACAAAAACGTAGCTACAGCGAGTAAAATGTTTGTGTTATATAATATTAAATTTATTCCTGTTTCTTCTGTTATACATGGAGTATTCTGGACTGCTGGTTCGACAAATCAAGAAGAGAAATTGTAATATATACATTTATATATATAAATACGTACATATACTATACACAACATCTTGTAGACCAAACGGTTTGAGATTCAACATCTAACAGTGTTCAGACACAACAAGAGGTGACTTTTAAAGGCAGTGTTAGACTTTGTATCTACACGAGTTGAAAATGTTTCGACCATGGATGTATTGTAACGACTGAATACTGGACTCAAAGATGCCGATTCACTGCTCTACAGACGCTCCTTTTCCCATGATTGTGTGTGGGGGGAAACGCTGTTCGGGCCAGTGTGTATCATGTGATGGACAGGAAGTTGTTATTGCAGTTTGGCCACTATGTCGCATTGGCTACACAGCCCAGCGCAGCTCCTGGGGAGTTGGTTCAACTTGAATAAAAGATTTGAACGCATCCGTGAGCTTTCTGAATGTTCTTCATAAATGTACACAGACGAGGCTGCAGGGGAAGATCTGAAAGAACTGGAGTTACTGCTGAGTTCAAGGTAAAGGTCTCTTTAGTCTTCTCTCTTCGTCACAGTGATGTCAGCATGTTTACGTTAAAGTTACCAGAACATTTATGTAACAAGATTCAGACCTGAAAGAGGTGATTGTTTTAAATGATCTGAAATTAGATCAAACTTTTGTATGAGGACGTTGTGTCACTGCAGCAAATACTGAGGTTAACATAATCAATACATCAGGAACCATCAGACAGCAGGGTTCTCCAGAGAACAGGATGGAGCTCCTCAGCACATCACAGGATCCTGAGTCCAGGAGAACGTGGACTGAGACCAGAAGACTGAAGACAGAACTTAATGTGTGTGTGTGAGTGTCGGTACCAACCTTCAGGACCCTGACCAGATGGGTTGTACTGTTCAGTGGCGGAACCTGCAGAGAACAAGCAGAACCAAGAAAACAGAAAGAACAAGCTTTCAGCACCTGATCTCAGGTAGAACACAACAAACCCAAACCAGAAACCTTTAACCAGAACATCAAAGTCCAACCGGAACATTTAACCAGAACACCAAAGTCCAACCAGAACATTTAACCAGAACATCAAAGTCCAACCAGAACATTTAACCAGAACATCAAAGTCCAACCAGAACATTTAACCAGAAAACTAAAGTTTGTGGTTCTGCTGAATTGTTTTAATTTTGAACTACAAACATTTAAAAAACTTACCAGCCATCTGTGTGTGATCTGTCACAGCTGTATGATCTGTAATGACACATACATGTTAAAACACACATGCATGAACACACACGCTAAAACACACACGCATGAACACACATGTTAAAACACACACGCATGAACACACACATGTTAAAACACACACACATGAACACACATGTTAAAACACACACGTTAAAACACACACATGTTAAAACACACACGCATGAACATACATGTTAAAACACACACATGTTAAAACACACACACATGTTAAAACACACACATGTTAAAACACACACGTTAAAACACACACATGTTAAAACACACGTTAAAACACACATGCATGAACACACATGTTAAAACACACACATGTTAAAACACACACGCATGAACATACATGTTAAAACACACACATGTTAAAACACACACGCATGTTAAAACACACATGTTAAAACACACATGTTAAAACACACGTTAAAACACACATGCATGAACACACATGTTAAAACACACACATGTTAAAACACACATTTTAAAACACACATGCATGAACACACATGTTAAAACACACATGTTAAAACACATGTTAAAACACACATGTTAAAACACACACGCATGAACACACATGTTAAAACACACACATGTTAAAACACATGTTAAAACACACATGTTAAAACACACACGCATGAACACACATGTTAAAACACACACATGTTAAAACACACATGTTAAAACACACATGCATGAACACACATGTTAAAACACACACATGTTAAAACACACACATGTTAAAACACATGTTAAAACACACATGTTAAAACACACATGCATGAACACACATGTTAAAACACACACATGTTAAAACACATGTTAAAACACACATGTTAAAACACACACGCATGAACACACATGTTAAAACACACACATGTTAAAACACACATGTTAAAACACACATGCATGAACACACATGTTAAAACACACACATGTTAAAACACACACGCATGAACATACATGTTAAAACACACACATGTTAAAACACACACGCATGTTAAAACACACACATGTTAAAACACACACACATGAACATACATGTTAAAACACACACGCATGTTAAAACACACACATGTTAAAACACACACATGTTAAAACACACACGCATGTTAAAACACACACATGTTAAAACACACACATGTTAAAACACACACATGTTAAAACACACACGCATGTTAAAACACACACATGTTAAAACACACACATGTTAAAACACACACATGTTAAAACACACACACATGTTAAAACACACACGCATGAACACACACATGTTAAAACACACACGCATGTTAAAACACACACATGTTAAAACGCACACATGTTAAAACACACACACATGAACATACATGTTAAAACACACACGCATGTTAAAACACACATGTTAAAACGCACACATGTTAAAACACACACACATGAACATACATGTTAAAACACACACACGTTAAAACACACACATGTTAAAACACACACACGTTAAAACACACACGCATGTTAAAACACACACATGTTAAAACACACACGCATGAACATACATGTTAAAACACACACATGTTAAAACACACACGCATGTTAAAACACACACATGTTAAAACACACACATGTTAAAACACACACACATGAACATACATGTTAAAACACACACGCATGTTAAAACACACACATGTTAAAACACACACATGTTAAAACACACACGCATGTTAAAACACACACATGTTAAAACACACACATGTTAAAACACACACACATGAACACACATGTTAAAACACACACATGTTAAAACACACACGCATGAACACACACATGTTAAAACACACACGCATGTTAAAACACACACATGTTAAAACGCACACATGTTAAAACACACACACATGAACATACATGTTAAAACACACACGCATGTTAAAACACACACATGTTAAAACGCACACATGTTAAAACACACACACATGAACATACATGTTAAAACACACACACGTTAAAACACACACATGTTAAAACACACACGCATGTTAAAACACACATGTTAAAACACACACATGTTAAAACACACACATGTTAAAACACACACGCATGAACACACACACGTTAAAACACACACGCATGTTAAAACACACACATGTTAAAACACACACGCATGTTAAAACACACACGTTAAAACACACACATGTTAAAACACACACATGTTAAAACACACACGCATGAACACACACACGTTAAAACACACACGCATGAACACACGTCTCGACCGTAGAAGAAGAACAGACCATGGTGCGTTCGACCTAAACTCTTCTTCTTCTGTGGAAATAAATGGAACTTACTGGAGTCCAGCGGAGTTCCTGTCGGATCTGAAACTACAGGAACACACAGAGGTTAACCACCTGTGACCTCTGACCTGTCAGCATCACTCAGTGTCAGCCATGTTGGAGGAGGGGCTTACATGCGTCTGTCCCTGTTGGGTCTGTTGCAACTGTAACCGGGTCTGTATGAGAATATTCACCTGAAACTGAAAGAGAGGAAGAACGACAGGTGGACAGACAGGTGAGCAGAGAGACAGTCCACAATTAATGTCCTATAAGAGCTGAACATTTTGATATTTGAATGCTGGAAGCTGAAATAAATTGCCTGAAAAGGCTGAAAGAAGAGATGCTTAGTATTAATATCAGATGACCTGATGACCTACTAAATACATCGGAACAGAAAAGGCATCGGCCCAAAGAGCTGAGAGTTGCAAAGCGTTGCTGAAAATGCTGAAAGATTGTGAAATGAATCTCTAGAACTGGAAGCTGAACTGCATTATCTCAGGAAGAGTTGAGATACATTGCTGAAAAAGCTGGAAGCTAAACTGTAATATTGTCACTGTTTTCACTTGTACTGTAATAAAGTGTTGAAAAAAGCTCAATATTTAAAAAAAAAAAAAGTAGAAAAAGTAGAAAAAAGTTGAATAGAAGCATAAATGTCCTTAAAGAGGAAGTTTAATATTTGAATGGTTTTGTACCTTAAAGTATGGAGACGCAGTAGTCGATCAAAAAACATACAGAAATAATATACAAAGCATCCTGAAAATGCAGAAATCTGAAATTAAATGAACCAGTAAGCTCCTATTACCATCTGTGTGCTTTTATTTTGGAAAAAAGGCCTCATCCTGAGCTTCCTGCTAAGATCTTGTTACCGTCTGGAGCTTTTATTTTGAAAAACTAGTTCCATCCATAGTTTCCTGTTAACATACAGTGACTGTTGAGGGCTTTTATTTTGAAAAATGAGCCTCATCCTGAGCTAGCTGTTAAGATAATATTACTGTATTGGGCTTTTATTTTGAATGACAGTGTGTAAGTGTGTGCGTGTGTGTGTCCTTTAAAACTATAAGAAGTTAGACAGAAAGTGGTATTTGGTTGGACTAAACATTTAAGACTACAGGCCCTACATGGTGCAAACACATTTAGGGTTTGTCCAAATCCACTTTTGCTAGTTTAATGGCGGAAAAAATGGTCGCAGCACCAGGCACATGGTTCAAAAGGGTTGTCTTCAGTCTTTTAATTAATCATGGGTGTGTCTTGGGCGTAACAGAACAAGCTCCGCTCTAGAACATAGGAGATAGCGGTTGGCTGGTAAGTGTTGATGAAACTTTGTTTTTGAGTTTGATTCAGATTGAAGCTGTTGTCAGGCTGTTGTCAGGCTTTGTTGGGGCAGAGCACTTCCTGGTTTCACTCTCTGAGTTTCAATGGGTGGGTTGCGGATGGGGTTCCCACCCTCTATTGTTGCCTTGCTGTGTAAATCTGAAAGGGATTGCCATGCCGATGTATTAACACGGATAAGACTGAGCTCCTCGTCATCGCAGCCAGTCCCTCCATACAACAAAACATCAGCATCCAGCTGGAATCAACCCAACTCATGTCCACGAAGACTGCCTGAAACTTGGGTGTCATGATCTATGACCAGCTAAACTTTAAGGTTCTTGATCATTGTAATCTCAGAAAAGTTCAAGATTATTTGTTAAATATTGTTCAAAAATTAAATAACAGTTATAAGGACTTGATCAGCTCTCCAAGGTGCTGATCCTGCTGCTGGCAGCAGCTAGAAGCTGTTCAGATTTATTTCCTTCTTTAGTTTAATCATTGTTTTCACCTCATTTATTTCCTCATGTCATCATGTATCGATGCAGCAGGAAAGTCGATCCATGTCTGATCCGTTGTTGATATCTGTTTACTGGGTCTTGACAGACACCCTCAACCTGACCGGTCTGTTTAAATACCTACATGTATTGCTATGATTTGGTCAAATAATTAGAGAAATTCATTCATCATTACTGCAATTAATTAATTCTGATAAATATTATGCCTAACGATTATGACGTAGTTTTTGAAATATGTTGATGTACACAATTATAATCTTTCACATTGTAATCCTTTTATTTGTAATCTTTTGCATGTTTGTATACGCATATTATTGTCTTGATAATGCACCTTAAAATAATAGTGAAATACTGCACCATTGACTTCAGACCAGGTTTTTGTTGGTCAATCATGCAATCGCCTGACCACACCTCATCTTAAGACCAACACGCCCATGGGCGCTCAGATGGGCGCAAGTGCATTTGCTATTTAAACAACATGAGCACTGGACGGGAAAATGACAACTGCATCAATCTGAAACTTGCAAAGACACTTTGCACTTTTTATATATCAGTAATCCTTGTGAGCAGGAAGCAGCAGCTCTGCTCTGAACGTTTCCAACAGTTTTTTCTACTTTCAGGCGAGTCGATGTCGGCTGGTGACGGATTCGTTTATATGGTCGTCTGCTCCTCGCTGAGCCATGACTCCATCACACAGCAGCAAAGTAAAATAAGTAGTTTACCTGTTGGAGGTGTGCTGGCTGTGTGCAGCTCTTCATCATCATCATCATCATCACTGTGGCTGTTTCTGCTTGTACTCTTCCTCCCTGCATTATTTCTAACTGATCTGCTCAACAAACTGCTCCAAATATCTACATGTTGTTGTGTCTTCCGGTTTTTAGCGCTGCTGACGAAGCTCTGTTTATTCAGTGAGGAACATCAGCCAATCAGAACAGAGTGCGCTCACTGGGAGGCGGGCCTTAAAGAGACAGGCACTAAGGCTGCCTGCCATGAATATCACTTACAAAATGATTCCAGTAGGAGGTGACATAAGGGATAGAAATACTTTCTTGCTTAAATAATGAACATGCAACTCTATTATTATTTTTAGATGGTACAAAACAGATTTTACCACAAGGAGTGTCAATAGGGGGATGTACTGAGGTATCAGTAAGATAAGGAATACTTTTATATAGAGCCACAGAACCATCAGGCACTACTCTCATTACAAGGTGATATTCTTTAGTCGATATTGGAAAATTAAAATGGGAGATAAATTCACTGTAAGTCATGAAATGACCCTGTGAGTTGAGCAGCTGACCCAACAAAACAATGTTCCTTTCAAACCAATTCTTTCAAAAGATAGATCTGTTTTTGTATAAAATGTCATCACTGTTCCAAATATTATAATGCTGAAGGGAAAACTGTGTCAATGATGAATTAATTAAGAGAACCTTGTAGCAACTAGTATTACCTGTGACATCATGACTGATTCCAAGACTTGATGCTGGAACCAATCAGAACAGTGTCAGTCAGGTATCATTCTGCCAGAAATACTGCTGTATGTTATCTTAATTTATTAATAACACTATTGATTTATGGATCCATCATGCTCTCACCTGTGGGATCAATTTGAAGACCGGTCACTGACTCTACTCCACCTGCTGACATCATCATACCACCTATTTCATCTTCATCATCATCATCATCATCATCATCATTGCATCACTTTCAATCTACTAAGCCCTGAGTCAACACAGGAGAGACCTGAGTCAACATAGGAGAGACCTGAGTCAACATAAGAGAGCCCTGAGTCAAGATAGAGAATCCTGAGTCAAGATAAGAGAATCCAGAGTCGAGATAGGAGAGACCTGAGTCAAGATAGGAGAGACCTGAGTCAAGATAGGAGAGACCTGAGTCAAGATAGGAGAGACCTGAGTCAAGATAGAGAATCCTGAGTCAAGATAGGAGAGACCTGAGTCAACATAAGAGAGCCCTGAGTCAAGATAGAGAATCCTGAGTCAACACAGGAGAGACCTGAGTCAAGATAGAGAATCCTGAGTCAAGATAGGAGAGACCTGAGTCAAGATAGAGAATCCTGAGTCAAGATAGGAGAGACCTGAGTCAACATAAGAGAGCCCTGAGTCAAGATAGAGAATCCTGAGTCAAGATAGGAGAGACCTGAGTCAACATAAGAGAGCCCTGAGTCAAGATAAGAGAGACCTGAGTCAGGATAGGAGAGACCTGAGTCAAGATAAGAGAGCCCTGAGTCAAGATAGGAGAGACCTGAGTCAAGATAAGAGAATCCAGAGTCAAGATAGGAGAGACCTGAGTCAAGATAAGAGAGCCCTGAGTCAAGATAGGAGAGCCCTGAGTCAAGATAGGAGAGACCTGAGTCAAGATAGGAGAGGTCTGAGTCAAGATAAGAGAGCCCTGAGTAAAGATAGGAGAGACCTGAGTCAAGATAAGAGAGACCTGAGTCAAGATAGGACAGGTCTGAGTCAAGATAGGAGAGACCTGAGTCAAGATAGGAGAGACCTGAGTCAAGATAGGAGAGGTCTGAGTCAAGATAAGAGAGCCCTGAGTAAAGATAGGAGAGACCTGAGTCAAGATAAGAGAGACCTGAGTCAAGATAGGACAGGTCTGAGTCAAGATAAGAGAGACCTGAGTCAAGATAGGAGAGACCTGAGTCAAGATAAGAGAGACCTGAGTCAAGATAGGAGAGACCTGAGTCAAGATAAGAGAGACCTGAGTCAAGACAGGAGAGACCTGAGTCAAGATAGGAGAGACCTGAGTCAAGATAAGAGAGCCCTGAGTCAAGATAGGACAGGTCTGAGTCAAGATAGGAGAGACCTGAGTCAAGATAGGAGAGACCTGAGTCAAGATAAGAGAGACCTGAGTCAAGATAGGAGAGACCTGAGTCAAGATAAGAGAGACCTGAGTCAAGACAGGAGAGACCTGAGTCAAGATAGGAGAGACCTGAGTCAAGATAAGAGAGCCCTGAGTCAAGATAGGACAGGTCTGAGTCAAGATAGGAGAGACCTGAGTCAAGATAAGAGAGACCTGAGTCAAGATAGGAGAGACCTGAGTCAAGATAAGAGAGACCTGAGTCAAGATAAGAGAGACCTGAGTCAAGATAAGAGAGACCTGAGTCAAGATAGGAGAGACCTGAGTCAAGATAGGAGAGACCTGAGTCAAGATAAGAGAGACCTGAGTCAGGATAAGAGAGACCTGAGTCAAGATAGGAGAGACCTGAGTCAAGATAGGAGAGACCTGAGTCAAGATAGGAGAGACCTGAGTCAGGATAGGAGAGACCTGAGTCAAGATAGGAGAGACCTGAGTCAAGATAGGAGAGACCTGAGTCAAGATAGGAGAGACCTGAGTCAGGATAAGAGAGACCTGAGTCAGGATAGGAGAGACCTGAGTCAAGATAGGAGAGACCTGAGTCAGGATAAGAGAGACCTGAGTCAGGATAGGAGAGACCTGAGTCAGGATAAGAGAGACCTGAGTCACGATAGGAGAGACCTGAGTCAAGATAGGAGAGACCTGAGTCAGGATAAGAGAGACCTGAGTCAGGATAGGAGAGACCTGAGTCAGGATAAGAGAGACCTGAGTCAAGATAGGAGAGACCTGAGTCAAGATAGGAGAGACCTGAGTCAAGATAGGAGAGACCTGAGTCAGGATAGGAGAGACCTGAGTCAAGATAGGAGAGACCTGAGTCAAGATAGGAGAGCCCTGAGTCAAGATAGGAGAGACCTGAGTCAAGATAGGAGAGACCTGAGTCAAGATAGGAGAGCCCTGAGTCAAGATAGGAGAGACCTGAGTCAAGATAAGAGAACCAGGGGCTTGATCTATCTTTAACCCTTAGCTTTTTAAAAGGTGCATGTTTATCAGTGATAGCAATGAATTTGTAAAATATTCCATTGCCAGTTCTACATCTGGTATTTCAGATGTGTGATGTATTTACTGTTGGCACAGTCACAGAGGAAATCCTGGTCATCTAAAGTTTTTAAATTTCTTTTGATGACTAGAGCTTGATCTTTCCGGTCT
>NC_056547.1:557292-587292 GCF_910596095.1 Thunnus maccoyii
TTTCTCTGTCAAGGATCCAAATGGTCCTACTGACTTTGTCTGAGTGGTTCAAAACATTGGCAGGTTGGATCACAGTGATCCCGATATGACCAGATAGGGATCTGCAAATCTCAAGTCCCAGCCCCTGAATCTGAACAGCAAAGAAAACATGGCAGACCATTTCAAAAGGAGCAAGTGGTAGCACAGCTTTCACGTCCAAATGTAAGTATACTTTGGCTGCTATGTAAGTTAGCATTTATAAGACTATACAAATGGAAACCAATATATCATGCCAGCCAGCTATCTGAATTATCATCTTCTTAAAACAAGGGTGTGATGTTGGTTAATTAAGCTCAGGTCATGCTAACAGGAGCTAACTTGGCTCCATTGACTTCTGTGTTAAGTAGCTAGTGAGCTAGCAAGCTAGATGACTGTTGATGTATGTGGCGGTCTATGGTTCAACTTTTAAAAGGGAATTAATTGGAGTTACGTCATACATTAACTCTTGAAACAAACACCAACCCATTCACAACGTTAAATCTACCGTTAGTGAGCTAGCTTACATTATTATTTGCCTGCTGAAACAGCAAACTTTCTTGAAGTAGGTTACATGTGTACAGACTGCTACAATACTTTGGGAACATGATGTTAAAGTAGACATTAGGCTACCTGTTACGGCTTTCAGTAAAGTAAAATTAAAGGATTTTGTCCCCCAAACAGCTGTCAATATCAAACATATATATATAATATATTTAATTTTAACTTTTCACTGTATATTAATTTACACAATCACAAGAGATGAACCAGTCTAAAATAGTTTATATGTATGTATGTATGTATGTATGTATGTGTGTGTATAAATACATACATACATACATACACAGATATATATATAAATTCCCTCTCTCACTCCCCTCCCCTTTCAATCCTCTCGTGTTCCTTCTTCCTGATGTTGCTGTCGCTTGGGATTGCTACGTCTATCATTACTGGCTTCTTCTGTTGTTTGTCGATCAACATGATGTCCGGTTGGTTCACCATCACCAGCTTGTCAGTCTGGATCTGGAAGTCCTACAGGATCTTAGCTTGTTCATTCTCAACCACCTTAGAAGGTGTCTTCCATTGTGACCTTGGGACCTCCAGCCCATACTCAGTGCAGATGTTCCTGTACACTATGCCAGCCACTTGGTTATGGCGTTCCATGTACGCTGTTGCTGCCTTCATCTTACTACCTGCTATTATGTGCTGAACTGTCTCAGGAGCATCTTTGCACAGCCTGCACCTGGGGTCCTGTCTGGTGTGGTAGATCCCCGCCTCTATTGATCTTGTACTGAGTGCCTGTTCTTGTGCTGCCATGATCAGTGCTTCTGTGCTGTCCTTCAGTCCAGCCTTTTCCAGCCACTGGTAGGATTTCTTGATATCAGCCACTTCTTCTATCTGTCGGTGGTACATGCCGTGTAGGGGCTTGTCCCTCCATGACGGTTCCTCCTCCTCCTCTGCATCATCAGGTTTCTGCTGCCTGAGGTATTCACTTAGCAGTTCATCTTTGGGGCCCATCTTCCTGATGTATTCCTGGATGTTGGTTGCTTCATCCTGGACAGTGGCTCTGACGCTCACCAGTCCTCGTCCTCCCTCGTTCCGCTTAGTGTACAGTCTCAGGGTGCTGGACTTGGGATGAAACCCTCCCTGCATTGTGAGGAGCTTCCTTGTCTTGATATCAGTGGCTTCTATCTCCTCCTTTGGCCAGCTTATTATACCAGCAGGGTATCTGATGACTGACAGGGAGTACGTGTTGATGGCCCGTATCTTGTTCTTCCCATTCAGCCGACTTTTCAGGACCTGCCTTACTCTGTGTAGGTATTTGTCTGTGGCTGACTTCCTTGCGGCCTCCTCATGGTTCCCATTTGCCTGTGGGATCCCAAGGTATTTGTAGCTGTCCTGAACATCTGCAATGCTGCCTTCTGGTAGCTCAACCCCCTCGGTCCTGATCATCTTCCCTCTCTTCGATACCATCTGACCACACTTATCTAGTCCGAATGACATTCCGATGTCGTTGCTGTAGATCCTGGTGAGGTGGATCAGTGAGTCGATGTCTCGCTCATTCCTGGCATACAGCTTCATGTCATCCATGTAGAGGAGGTGACTGATGGTTGTTCCACTTCGGAACCGGTATCCGTAGCCACTCTTTGAGATGATCTGGCTGAGGGGGTTCAGGCCTATGCAGAACAGCAGCTGGGATAGTGCATCACCTTGGTATATGCCGCACTTGATGGTAACTTGTGCAGTTGGCTTTGAGTTGGCCTCCAGAGTTGTTTTCCACAGCCCCATTGAGTTCTTGATGAAGGCTCTTAGTGTCCTGTTGATGTTGTACATTTCCAAGCATTCCAGTATCCATGTGCGTGGCATTGAGTTGTAGGCTTTCTTGTAGTCAATCCAGGTGGTGCACAGGTTGGTCTGCCTGGTCTTGCAGTCTTGGCTGACATACATACATATATATATATATATATATGAAAATGGAAGGGGATGTTTGTATTGTTTTATTGTGCTGTTTTCTGTCTCTTCAAATAAAAGCACTTAAAAACACGTAACCCTAATCCCACATTGGCTATTCAACCTGTTGTTCTTTACATAGATAGTAGCGTACAGTGTGATATGTGGTCCCATTAAGAGCACTGGTAATCAGGATTTGGTAATCTTGAAAAGTTTGTGTCTGGATTAAAGTGATCCAGTCCAATGTTACTTTGAAAATTGGCACAAAGGTAAGATGGTTTACCTGATCCTGGGGAGCCAAACCTGGGATTTCCAAATCCGGATCATTCTGATCCATATGAAACTTTTTGAACAACTGGGCCCTGATCTGATCAAACCTGATCTGATCACACCTAATCACACCTGTCCTGTTTTGTTGGGAAATACTTCCACCATGTTTCTTTTGGAGTTTGAAAAAAATCAGAAGCATCAACCATTGAGAGCCCGCAGGTGTTTGTCCTATCAGGTGTGTCAAAATGCATGTTGATGTGTGATTGGAAGACGGAGCGATCAATCATCTTTTAAAGACCCCCCCCTGAACCCTGATTAATAAAGCAGATCTGAGGTCAGACCTGGTATGTTGATGTGAGTGTCTGGCTCAAACGGATCTGCTCCACCTGAAAACACAAATAACAAACTTCTTCTTCAAGTATTCACAACAAATACCATAATACTACAGTGCTACAATACTACAGTACTACAGTACCATTCAATTCAAATCAGTTTTATTTATATAGCGCCAAATCCCAACAGAAGTTATCTCAGGGCACTTTTCACATAGAGCAGGTCTAGACCGAACTCTATAATTTACAGAAACCCAACATTCCTCCATGAGCAGCACTGGGTGACAGCAGCGAGGAACAACTCCCCTTTAACGGGAAGAAACCTCAAGCAGAACTGGATGCAATATTTTTTTTCCCAGGATGGCGAAGTCATGACTCATCCTACTCTGCCTTTGATTGGCTTACCTTGATATTCTTACCCTCTCAATCCTCATGCCTAAACCTAACCAACCCAACTGAAGAGGCAATGAGTACAAGCCATTCAGAGGCAGAGTAGGAGGTGTCATGACTTCGCCATCGTGGGAAAAAATTTGGTGGACCAAACAGAGAGAGACACAGAGAAGCATAATAACAACAATACTAACAATAACAATAATAACAATAATAGAAATATGACAAATAATAATATTAATAATAATAATAGCAGGCATGGGTGTCAAGCAGGACCATGGCAGCAGGGGGTCCGAAACCACGATCCCTGGAAGCCCACAATCCATAACCAGGTGGTCTGTGACCCTGATCAATACGAATCTATAAGACTAGAAGGCACAAAAACTCTGTGGAAGAGGCTAAGTTAGTAACATGCATTGATGTTACATGAATGCATACAGATGGAGAGGAGGAGGAGGAGAGAGGAGCTCAGTGCATCATGGGAAGTCCCCCAGCAGTCTAGGCCTATAGCAGCATAACTAAGGGCTGATCCAAGGCGAGCCTGGTCGGCCCTAACTATAAGCTTTATCAAAAAGGAAAGTTTTAAGCCTACTCTTAAACATAGAGAGGGTGTCTGCACCCCGGACCCAATCTGGAAGATGATCCACAGGAGAGGAGCCTGATAGCTGAAGGCTCTGCCTCCCATTCTACTTTTAAAGACTGTAGGAACCACCAGTAAGCTGCATACTGGGAGTATGTGAGGAGAAGGATTTTAAATTCTATTCTAGATTTTACAGGAAGCCAATGCAGTGAAGCTAAAATGGGAGAAATGTGATCTCTTTTTCTAGTTTTAGTCAGAACACGTGCAGCTGCATTCTGGACCAGCTGGAGAGTCTTTAGAGACTTGTTAGGGCAGCCTGATAATAAGGAATTGCAATAATCCAGCCTAGAAGTAACAAATGCGTGAACTAGTTTTTCTGCATCTCTTTGAGACAGGATGTGCAATATTAATATAATATTTGCAATATTATGTAAGTGAAAAAAGGCAGTCCTTGAAACTTGATTTATGTGGGAGTTAAAGGACATATCCTGATCAAAGATAACTCCCAGATTCCTTACGGTGGTGCTGGAGGCCAGGGTAATGCCATCCAGAGCAGCTATATCATTGGATAACATTGGTGCTGACATGCTGATGGCTTCTCCCTCTCGCTCTTGCTCGGTGTGTCATATGTTTAGCTATTCCTCTGCCTCCTTTAGTGATAATGGTACATGTAATGAATGTAGTTGATTTGCGGTGTTGAAGATGAGGCTCAGTGAATAGGAAGCGTGTCTCCGCACCTAAGCA
Organism: Thunnus maccoyii; assembly: GCF_910596095.1. NCBI lineage: Eukaryota > Metazoa > Chordata > Actinopteri > Scombriformes > Scombridae > Thunnus > Thunnus maccoyii. Next base: position 562,075 of record NC_056547.1, read on the forward strand.
GAAGCCCACGGTTCACCACCAACCAATTCATGTTTCTAACTGGTTCTCCCCACTCAGTAACACACCTGCTCAGAAACCAACTCTGATTATTGGCAGCTCCATAGTCAGAAACGTGAAGTTAGCGACACCAGCAGCCATAGTTAAATATTCCTGAGGCCAGAGCGGGCGACACTGAATCAAATTTAAAACTGCTGGCTAAGAATAAACGTAAATATGGTACGATTGTTATTCACATTGATGGGAATGACTCCCGATTACACCAATGGGACAATACAATACTATAATACCACAGTATTATAATACTACAGTACTGCAATACTACAGTACTATAATACTACAATAATACAGCACTACAATACTATAATACCACAGTACTACAATACTACAGTACTATAATACTACAATACTACAGCACTACAATACTATAATACCACAGTATTACAATACTACAGTATTATAATACTACAGTACTGCAATACTACAGTACTATAATACTACAATAATACAGCACTACAATACTATAATACCACAGTACTACAATACTACAGTACTATAATACTACAATACTACAGCACTACAATACTATAATACCACAGTATTACAATACTACAGTATTATAATACTACAGTACTGCAATACTACAGTACTATAATACTACAATAATACAGCACTACTATACTATAATACCACAGTACTACAATACTACAGTACTATAATACTACAATACTACAGCACTACAATACTATAATACCACAGTACTACAATACTACAGTACTATAATACTACAATACTACAGCACTACAATACTATAATACCACAGTATTACAATACTACAGTATTATAATACTACAGTACTATAATACTACAGTACTATAATACTACAATAATACAGCACTACTATACTATAATACCACAGTACTACAATACTACAGTACTATAATACTACAGTACTGCAATACTACAATATTGCAAACTTACAGTACTATACTACTACAATGCTACATTGCTGCTACATAAAGTCAGAAAACTGACAGAATGTCAAGCTCTGTGATTGGATGTTTGTTAGTGAAATGCATCTTGGGAGTTGTAGTTGATATTTTCTAAGTCAGTAGTTGATCTGGGGTCAGTTCATGTTGACCCAAACTCAGAAACAATAAACTGAACTCACCCATCAGGCCGAGCAGGAAGTCATGAGCAGACGCATCGATGAGTCCTGAAATTAAAAAAACATCTTAATGTGGAACTAAACAAAGAAACAATTTCCTGTTTGGTGCCCTGTTTTATTTTCCTATTCGTTTGTTTGTTGTAAATAAACAGAGATCAGCTGATCATATCTCCCCCTGCAGGCTGCAGGCAGCATTACAGCGACCTCATCAACATTGTTAAAGCACAAATATTCTGCACATGTCCAGCCTCTATATTTATATTCTGGGGCTCTACTGGAATAAAAACTCCTTATTTATCTTCTACTGGTCCTTTATGCAGCCCCTCAGTTCAGCCTCTGTCTGAAACAGGCCGTTTTAGCTCCTGTCTCTTTAAGGCCCCGCCTCCTGATGAGCCCACTCTGTTCTGATTGGTCAGCTTCAGGAAGCTTCCTCCGCCTCCGGAGGCTACGTAAACAAACTATAGTAGCAGGATTTCACTTCTTCTTCTCCTTCTTTACTCCAAATGTCAACTTGTCAAATCCATCCGTACATGTTGGAGCTGAATCACATCTGAAATATGAGAGTGAACAACACATGGAAACACCCTAGCAACCACCTTAGCAACAACTTTAGAAACCAAGACTACGGAACGGACGGCCCTTAATGGGAATGTGTGATGAACTGACGTCAGCAAGGTAGAAAAAAACGTGGCAATTGAAGCATAGAGCAGGTTGAAGCCCTGACTTTTGACTTGCAGGCAGCATTTCTACAGACGTTCACCTCAAATTTCTGAACTTTGACCATGTTTAAAGAACCAGAGTGTAGATTTTAATGGCATCTAGCAGAATGGACTTAGCGGAAATGTGATAGAATATTCAAAAGCATGTTTTAATATAATCACCTGAAAATAAGAATTGTTTTGTTTTTGTTACCTTACTCCGTGTGTCAGTGTCAAAATCAGTTTGACTGCTTTGTTTTCTATTTGGATACAAGAAGTGACAACAGACAGATCTCACCTGGATAATCAAGGTGAGGGACTCCGCCCCCAAACGAATCCAGAACACCTGAGAGAGAAAGACAGGTTAACAGGCAGACAGGTTAACAGGCAGACAGGTTAACAGGCAGACAGGTGAGCAGGCAGACAGGTTAACAAGCAGACAGGTTAACAAGCAGACAGGTTAACAGGCAGACAGGTGAGCAGGCAGACAGGTTAACAGGCAGACAGGTTAACAGGCAGACAGGTTAACAAGCAGACAGGTTAACAAGCAGACAGGTTAACAGACAGACAGGTTAACAAGCAGACAGGTTAACAAGCAGACAGGTTAACAGACAGACAGGTTAACAAGCAGACAGGTTAACAAGCAGACAGGTTAACAGACAGACAGGTTAACAGGCAGACAGGTTAACAAGCAGACAGGTTAACAGACAGACAGGTTAACAAGCAGACAGGTTAACAAGCAGACAGGTTAACAAGCAGACAGGTTAACAGACAGACAGGTTAACAAGCAGACAGGTTAACAGGCAGACAGGTTAACAAGCAGACAGGTTAACAGGCAGACAGGTTAACAAGCAGACAGGTGAGCAGACAGGTTAACAGGCAGACAGGTTAACAAGCGGACAGGTTAACAAGCAGACAGGTTAACAAGCAGACAGGTTAACAGACAGACAGGTTAACAAGCGGACAGGTTAACAGACAGACAGGTTAACAGGCAGACAGGTTAACAAGCAGACAGGTTAACAGGCAGACAGGTTAACAAGCAGACAGGTTAACAAGCAGACAGGTTAACAGGCAGACAGGTTAACAAGCAGACAGGTTAACAGACAGACAGGTTAACAAGCAGACAGGTTAACAAGCAGACAGGTTAACAGACAGACAGGTGAGCAGACAGACAGGTTAACAGACAGACAGGTTAACAAGCAGACAGGTTAACAGGCAGACAGGTTAACAGACAGACAGGTGAGCAGACAGACAGGTTAACAGGCAGACAGGTTAACAGGCAGACAGGTGAGCAGACAGACAGGTTAACAGGCAGACAGGTTAACAGGCAGACAGGTTAACAGGCAGACAGGTGAGCAGACAGACAGGTGAGCAGACAGACAGGTTAACAGGCAGACAGGTTAACAGACAGACAGGTTAACAGGCAGACAGGTTAACAGGCAGACAGGTTAACAAGCAGACAGGTTAACAGACAGACAGGTTAACAGACAGACAGGTTAACAGGCAGACAGGTGAGCAGGCAGACAGGTTAACAGGCAGACAGGTGAGCAGACAGACAGGTTAACAGGCAGACAGGTTAACAGGCAGACAGGTTAACAGACAGACAGGTGAGCAGGCAGACAGGTTAACAGGCAGACAGGTTAACAGACAGACAGGTGAGCAGACAGACAGGTTAACAGGCAGACAGGTTAACAGACAGACAGGTGAGCAGACAGACAGGTTAACAGACAGACAGGTGAGCAGACAGACAGGTTAACAGACAGACAGGTTAACAGACAGACAGGTTAACAGACAGACAGGTGAGCAGACAGACAGGTTAACAGGCAGACAGGTTAACAGGCAGACAGGTTAACAGACAGACAGGTGAGCAGACAGACAGGTTAACAGGCAGACAGGTTAACAGACAGACAGGTGAGCAGACAGACAGGTTAACAGACAGACAGGTGAGCAGACAGACAGGTTAACAGACAGACAGGTTAACAGGCAGACAGGTTAACAGGCAGACAGGTGAGCAGACAGACAGGTTAACAGGCAGACAGGTGAGCAGACAGACAGGTTAACAGACAGACAGGTGAGCAGACAGACAGGTTAACAGACAGACAGGTTAACAGGCAGACAGGTTAACAGGCAGACAGGTTAACAGGCAGACAGGTTAACAGACAGACAGGTGAGCAGACAGACAGGTTAACAGGCAGACAGGTTAACAGACAGACAGGTTAACAGGCAGACAGGTGAGCAGACAGACAGGTTAACAGGCAGACAGGTTAACAGACAGACAGGTTAACAGGCAGACAGGTGAGCAGACAGACAGGTTAACAGACAGACAGGTTAACAGGCAGACAGGTTAACAGGCAGACAGGTTAACAGGCAGACAGGTGAGCAGGCAGACAGGTTAACAGGCAGACAGGTTAACAGGCAGACAGGTGAGCAGGCAGACAGGTTAACAGGCAGACAGGTTAACAGGCAGACAGGTGAGCAGGCAGACAGGTTAACAGGCAGACAGGTTAACAGGCAGACAGGTTAACAGACAGACAGGTGAGCAGGCAGACAGGTTAACAGACAGACAGGTGAGCAGGCAGACAGGTTAACAGACAGACAGGTGAGCAGACAGACAGGTTAACAGGCAGACAGGTTAACAGACAGACAGGTGAGCAGGCAGACAGGTTAACAGACAGACAGGTTAACAGACAGACAGGTTAACAGACAGACAGGTTAACAGACAGACAGGTGAGCAGGCAGACAGGTTAACAGGCAGACAGGTGAGCAGGCAGACAGGTTAACAGGCAGACAGGTTAACAGACAGACAGGTTAACAGGCAGACAGGTGAGCAGGCAGACAGGTTAACAGGCAGACAGGTTAACAGACAGACAGGTTAACAGGCAGACAGGTTAACAGGCAGACAGGTTGACAGACAGGTGAGCAGACAGACAGGTGAGCAGACAGACAGGTGAGCAGGCATAGAGGTGAGCAGACAGACAGGTTAAGAGGCAGACAGGTGAGCAGACAGACAGGTGAGCAGACAGACAGAGAGGTCGTTGCATCATGTGACTCATCTATAAATATTTTGCTGTTTTCAGCCTGTCTCGCCTGTCAGTGTCCTTCTGTAGCCCCGCCCCCTGTAGCTCACCTGTCTGACCCTCTGTAGCCCCGCCCCCTGTAGCTCACCTGTCTGACCCTCTGTAGCCCCGCCCCCTGTAGCTCACCTGTCTGACCGTCAGCTCCTCCTCCTCCATTCAGCAGCTTCTGTCCATTACCTGAAACACATTTCATAATATTCAACAATCAGTTTCATTGATTTTTACTTTTGTGTTTTAAATTGTCACATTTTTGTTCTGCTGAAGCTAATTTATATTAAACAGACACGTTTGTTTTGTGTTTGAGATCCACAAACAGCAGCTTTATATCATTCACCGTGTGCGCACTGGATCAATAACTAATTGATAAGCATGTATTGACAGAGATGTTAAAGACAATCACCGTTTGACTCGAAGTCAACTCCATCAGAACCTGCAGACACAAACACACACGTTTCATATTTGACAAACATCACCTGTTGTTGCAGTTTTGTGTTCTTCATATTTACTTCCTGTGGTAAAATGTGATGCAGTATATTTACTGCCGTATTGTACCTAAGTATAGTTTGGAGGTACTTGTACTCTTCTAGAGTTTTTCAGTGTTGTGCTTCTTTGTACTTTTTACTGCAGTACATTTCAGAGATGTTACTGCACTACTTTATCAGCTGGTTACAAAGTTTACTTGTAAAACACACAAACTTATAAAGTATAAGTATATAAAATATGTAAAGTAAATAAAGTATCTAAAGTACATATGAGCTGGTTTGTATAATAATACTTTAAATAACATATGGAGTATTTAAAGTGGAGTATTTGTACACTGTAGTGTTGTACTGAATGATCCGAATACTTTGTTCATAACTGGTTATAAAACAAACCAACCAATCAGAGACAGTTTACCTGCAGCTTCAGATTCACCTGAACAGATCAGCTCCTCTGTTTTCTGTCTGAAATAAGTTACTGTTACCTGCAGGGTGAGTCTGGGCAGCAGACAGTTCTCTAGCTGCTGCTGGAGAACCCGCAGAACCTGCAGAACCTGCTGAACCCGCAGAACCCACAGAACCCGCAGAACCCGCAGAACCCGCAGAACCTGCAGAACCCGCAGAACCTGCAGAACCCACAGAACCCGCAGAACCCGCAGAACCTGCAGAGCCAGAGAGGAGAAAGAAGGTAGTTTTTGTTGTTCTCCCCACATTCAGAACTCAGAGTGCAGCAGAACATTTCTTCAGTTCATGATAAAGAAAATAAAAAGTGGAACTCAGTAAAGTTTTATTCGGTAGTAAAACTCATTCAATAAATATTTAAAATGTACAATAATAATAATCGATAATAATAACGATGACATAATTAATTGATTCTTTGTGATTACTGATTTTTGATTTGACCTGTCGGCTGTGAAGCTGCTGAGCTGCTCGGACCTCCAGCTGCTGAAAAACAAAGACATAAAGAAGAATTCATTGAACACACCTGAACACACCTGAACACACCTGAACTCACCTGAACACACCTGAACTCACCTGAACTCACCTGAACTCATCTGAACACACCTGAACTCACCTGAACTCATCTGAACTCATCTGAACACACCTGAACTCACCTGAACTCACCTGAACACACCTGAGCACACCTGAACTCATCTGAACTCATCTGAACTCACCTGAACACACCTGAGCACACCTGAACTCATCTGAACTCATCTGAACACACCTGAACACACCTGAACTCACCTGAACTCACCTGAACACACCTGAACTCACCTGAACTCACCTGAGCACACCTGAACTCATCTTAACTCACCTGAACTCACCTGAACACACCTGAACTCATCTGAACTCACCTGAACACACCTGAACTCATCTGAACACACCTGAACACACCTGAACTCACCTGAACACACCTGAACTCACCTGAACTCACCTGAACACACCTGAACTCACCTGAACACACCTGAACTCACCTGAACTCACCTGAACACACCTAAACTCATCTGAACACACCTGAACACACCTGAACACACCTGAACACACATGAACTCACCTGAACACACCTAAACTCATCTGAACACACCTGAACACACCTGAACACACCTGAGCACACCTGAACACACCTGAACTCACCTGAACACACCTGAGCACACCTGAACTCATCTGAACTCATCTGAACACACCTGAACTCATCTGAACTCATCTGAACACACCTGAACTCACCTGAACACACCTGAACTCATCTGAACACACCTGAACACACCTGAGCACACCTGAACTCACCTGAACTCACCTGAACACACCTGAGCACACCTGAACACACCTGAACACACCTGAACTCACCTGAACTCACCTGAACACACCTGAACTCATCTGAACACACCTGAACACACCTGAACTTACCTGAACACACCTGAACACACCTGAACTCACCTGAATCACCTGAACTCACCTGAACACACCTGAACACACCTGAACACACCTGAACTTACCTGAACACACCTGAACACACCTGAACTCACCTGAATCACCTGAACTCACCTGAACACACCTGAACACACCTGAACACACCTGAACACACCTGAACTCACCTGAACTCACCTGAATCACCTGAACTCACCTGAACACACTTGAACTCACCTGAACTCACCTGAACTCACCTGAACACACCTGAACACACCTGAACTCACCTGAACTCACCTGAATCACCTGAACACACCTGAACACACCTGAACACACCTGAACTCACCAAAATAAACAAACAGAACAATAACTACTACTAATAATAACAAAAGAAAAAAGTTTTTATTTTCCGGTTTGTGGGTAAAAGTGAAGTTTTTGACTTCAGTTTGATAAATTTGTGCCATGATCTCAGGTGAGTCATCAGAGATTCAGGACAGGAAGTCTCAGGTTAAGTTACCTGCAGACTCCACAGAAGAAGAGGAATGACCTCCATGACCTGAGAGAGAAGAAGTAAAAACATGTTATTATTGTTCAGTTTTACTTTACATTCCTTGTTTAGCTGGAACTGAAATCTACTGAAAGCTGTTTCTGATATTTTGTCCACATGAAACATGTTTCACTGTAACTCATGAGGACTTCCTCTCTTGTTCACCTGCAGAGCTGCCTGCAGCTCCTTCATTAGCTCCTCCCCCCGCCGCTGACTGACTGCTGGAGCCTGAAAACAAGAAACATGTCTGATTGTAAATAAAGATAACAAACATTGAAACTCTGATTTAAAACTTCGGACAAACAAAAATCATCATGTCATAAACAAACAGGAGAAACTTCTTTAAAAACTACATTCACATTTACTTTGTTGTAATAAATGTTTGTGTTCAGGATCATTTTAAACATCTGAACATTTTTACTGTATTTCTGTATAAATCATATATTTCTTCATGTATGTGAACATCATGTGACTCACTGCTGACATGCTGAAGGTCAGACGACGCACCTGGTCTCACACTCACACCTGCAATGACACACTTATTTAATTCAATTCAATTCAATTTCATTTATATAGCGCCAAATCATAACAGAAGTTATCTCAGGGCACTTTTCACATAGAGCAGGTCTAGACCGAACTCTTTAATTTACAGAGACCCAACATTCCTCCATGAGCAGCACTGGCTGACAGCAGCGAGGAACAACTCCCCTTTAACGGGAAGAAACCTCAAGCAGAACTGGACGCAATATTTTTTTCCTAGGATGGCGAAGTCATGACCTACCCTACTCTGCCTCTGATTGGCTTACCTTGATATTCTTACCCTAACCGTAACCAATCTCAATCCTCATACCTAACCAACACAACCGATGAAGGCAATGAGTAAAAGCCAGTCAGAGGCAGAGTAGGGGGGGGTCATGACTTCGCCATCCTGGGAAAAAAATTTGGTGAACCGGACTCTAGGTGGATGCCATCTGCCTTGACCGGTTGGGTTGAGAGAGAAAGAAGGAAGGAGAGAGAGAAACAGAAAAGTATAATAACAATAATAATAATAATAATAATAGAAATAAGACTAATAATAATAGTAATAGCAATAATAGCGGGAGAAGGTGTCAAGGCAGGACACCCACAGGACCACGCCATCATCCCCGCACCATCTGTGGCCATGGTCCACAATTCAGATTAATTTACAACATCACTCCTCCTGGATTATACCTTTTATCATTTATTAATGATTTCATTTAATTTCCTCTCAAGTGTGAGAACCTTTATTATTTCTTCTGTTGGGAAGTTAAACTTTCTGTAAGCTCTTCACAGTCAAAACACAAACTCTGTCGGCATGTTTACACAATATTTCATGTTACATTTACCTTTAAAACTGAAAACAAACTAATTGTAACTTTTCAAAAAAAACTGTGAATATTAAAAAGTCAATGCTGACATGAAACACAAGACATGAAGTGTTTACATCTTATAAAACAGAACCAGAACCACCATCTGGCTTCCTTCTTTAGGAGTGTTGAATATTTAGGGGACAGGAGCTGATGTGATTGGTCCGAAGCTTCGCTGTGACTGTAACAGTAACAGTAACATGTGACATCACTGCTGGACGTTTGAGGATTGATTTGAAGATGTTATTGATTAATATGAAGCCTCAGATGACATTTTTTAATAATAATAATGATAATAATAACAAAAATAACTATAATAACAATAATAACAACAACAATAATAATAGTAATAATTATACTATTACTACTAATGCTGATAATAATAATACATTTTATTTGCACTGCTGTGTTCATCCTTCAGTTCAGGTGAGCTCCAGCAGGTGGCGCTGTGACTCTGCTGTGTAAACCTGATAGAAACCTGAGACCTGCAGCATCATGTGTTGCTGGGCAGATTGATGGAGAAATTCCTGCTGGGAAACAGAGCGCTCCGGGATGTGGATCAGGTTGATCCTGGTCTTAATCTGGATTAAAGAGGAACAAACAAACTGTTCAGGAGGAAAAACCTGATCAGGATCCACTTACCTGAACCTCCGGCTGCTGCTGCTGCCGTGGTCTGCTGGATGCCAAGAAGCCCTGGGGGGGCAGGGGGTACAAGATGAATACAGCTTCTGTTTCCAGCAGGTGAAGTGAACAAAGTCAACTAACAGAATTAATTTAAAATAGTCAGTTCAAACTGTTTCATCTGTTTGTGTTTATGCAGGTTTATGTTGGGAGGTTAAAGGTCAAAAGGTCACAGTTTCTCACCCTCACTCTTATCTTGACTCTTGGAGTCATCATCATCTGAAAGGAGAGATTAAGTTAGAGGCATTTATTTCTCTAATTAAAGAATTTTAAACTAAAGTTTACATTCAGATTTCTTTGCTGCAGACTCTTCTTCTGCTTCTTCTGACTCTTTATTTCTTACAGCTGTGATCACAGAGTAGCTCTGAGACATATTTCAGCTATATGCTAACATGCTAACATGTGGCCCTGTTTACACTTGGCATTAACATGCGTCTCCACATGCGTCCTAGGTGACCACTTGTGATCGGATCTCACTTCCTTGCTCTATATGCAAATAAACACATCATTACAGTTTGCAAACACCAAAGTCATTCATTATTAACCACCGGGGGTCTGTGTACCCTCTGTCCAAAGCTGTGTTCAACTCATTTGATAACAGGATAAACAAACGTGCATTGTGCCCCCTCATGAAAATCAAATGCCCGTCCTATTTGCTGTAGCGCTGTATCGGAATATAGACGCATATACAGAGTTATATGCAGCAATCTCCCTGCAGCCGCCTCCATTGAGACACGCTGTGCGCATTTATGCACGAGACACAGCAGCGTAACTTCGCTGATTATTTAAATCTCTGACACGCCGATAGGATCAGTCAGTATCTAATGTTAATTAATGTTCTCTGTTTTTATACACATAGAAAAGGATAACTGTTACACACAGCCAAGGTTCATGCTGTGAAACTGTTTTTAGTAAAGCAGCAGTCCTCCTGATAAATCCTGAGCTCATTATGTTGAGCAGCAAAACTAATAACTGTAGTTATCAGCTTGACAGGACAGGAAACTATCCAGCAACGTTTAGCTTCTGAAATATTTTTAGATAGCCAAGTGACAAACAAGTTATTTGCTGGTTTTGGTTTAATTTCTTTTCCAATTGCCAATTTGAAGAGGAAAACTGGTTAGGGGGACGGGAAAAACGGGAGATGGATTATGTTTTTAATTCACATGAAAAACAAAATAATGCATTTGTTTATCCTGTTATCAAACAAGTTGATGCCTAGTCTGTCTTCAATGTGGCCCAGGACGCATTGTGTTTACACTGCTAAAAGAATGTGGTCACATGCGGCCCAGACCACCTCCGAACGTGTGAATGATCAGATTTCAATACATCCTGACGGTGTCTTGGGTGCGTTTACACCTGTATTTAGAGCTGTCCACTTGTGATTGGATCAACCGAGATAGATGTTAATACCAGGTGTAAACAGGGCCACTGTTTACCATGTTTAGTTTAGCGTGTTAGCATGCTAACATTAGATAATTAGCTGTAAACACAAAATACAGCTGAGGTTGATGATGTCAGACATCGAATCACAGAGCTTCACATTTATCTTGGTTCATTCTTCATACGACTTCTGGAGGGTGCCGTCAGCTGCGTTTAACATACTGCATTTAACATGCCACACGCCGCATTTAACAGGCTGCATTTAACATGCCACACGCCGCATTTAACAGGCTGCATTTAACATGTCACACACTGCATTTAACAGGCTGCATTTAACAGGCCACACGCCGCATTTAACAGGCTGCATTTAACAGGCTGCATTTAACATGCCACACACCGCATTTAACAGGCTGCATTTAACAGGCTGCATTTAACATGCCACACGCCGCATTTAACAGGCTGCATTTAACAGGCTGCATTTAACATGCCACACACCGCATTTAACAGGCTGCATTTAACAGGCTGCATTTAACATGCCACACACCGCATTTAACAGGCTGCATTTAACATGCCACACACCGCATTTAACAGGCTGCATTTAACAGGCTGCATTTAACATGCCACACACCGCATTTAACAGGCTGCATTTAACATGCCACACACCGCATTTAACACACTGCATTTAACATGCCACACGCCGCATTTAACAGGCTGCATTTAACATGCCACACACCGCATTTAACACACTGCATTTAACATGTCACACGCCGCATTTAACAGGCTGCATTTAACATGCCACACGCCGCATTTAACACACTGCATTTAACATGCCACACGCCGCATTTAACATGCTGCATTTAACGTACCACATTGCGTTTAACAGGCCACTTTTTAACATGCTGCTTTTAACACGGCATGTTTAACATGCCGCATTTAATATGCCGCATTTAATGCACTGTGTTTAACATGCCACATGCCGCAATTAACAGGCCGCTTTTAACACAGGCCACCTACCTTCCCCCTCCCCCTTCTCTGTGGCCTACCCTCCTCCTCCTCCTCCTCTGTGGCCTACTCTCCTCCTCCTCAGACAGCTCCCCCTCCTCTGTGGCCTACCCTCCTCCTCCTCCTCTGTGTCCTACCCTCCTCCTCCTCAGACAGCTCCCCCTCCTCTGTGGCCTACCCTCCTCCTCCTCCTCTGTGGCCTACCCTCCTCCTCAGACAGCTCCCCCTCCTCTGTGGCCTACTCTCCTCCCCCTCCTCTGTGGCCTACTCTCCTCCTCCTCAGACAGCTCCCCCTCCCCTTCTGTGGCCTACCCTCCTCCTCCTCCTCTGTGGCCTACTCTCCACCTCCTCAGACAGCTCCCCCTCCCCCTCCTTGGTGACCTACCCTCCTCCTCTTTAGACAACTCCCCCTCCCCTTCTGTGGCCTACCCTCCTCCTCCTCCTCTGTGGCCTACTCTCCACCTCCTCAGACAGCTCCCCCTCCTCTGTGGCCTACTCTCCTCCTCCTCAGACAGCTCCCCCTCCCCCTCCTTGGTGTCCTACCCTCCCCCTCCTCAGACAGCTCCCCCTCTTCTGTGTCCTACCCTCCTCCTCCTCTGTGGCCTACCCTCCTCCTCCTCCTCTGTGTCATACCCTCCTCGTCCTCAGACAGCCCCCCCCCCCCCCTCTTTGGTGGTCTACCCTCCTCCTCCTCAGACAGCTCCCCTTCCCCCTCCTCTGTGGCCTACCCTCCTCCTCCTCCTCTGTGGCCTACTATCCTCCTCCTCAGACAGCTCCCCCTCCCCCTCCTTGGTGTCCTACCCTCCTCCTCCTCAGACAGCTCCCCCTCCTCTGTGGCCTACCCTCCTCCTCCTCCTCCTCTTCCTCCTCACACAGATCCACCTCCCCTCCTCTGTGTCCTACCCTCCTCCTCCTCAGACAGCTCCCCCTCCCCCTCCTTGGTGTCCTACTCTCCTCCTCTTTAGACAGCTCCCCCTCCTCTGTGGCCTACCCTCCTCCTCCTCCTCTGTGGCCTACTCTCCTCCTCCTCAGAAAGCTCCCCTTCCCCCTCCTCTGTGACCTACCCTCCTCCTCTTTAGACAACTCCCCCTCCCCTTCTGTGGCCTACCCTCCTCCCCCTCCTTGGTGGCCTACCCTCCTCTTCCTCAGACAGCTCCCTCTCCTCTGTGTCCTACCCTCCTCCTCCTCAGACAGCTCCCCCTCCTCTGTGGCCTACTCTCCTCTTCCTCAGACAGCTCCCCTTCCCCCTCCTTGGTGGCCTACCCTCCTCCTCCTCCTCCTCTTCCTCCTCACACAGATCCTGCTCCCCTCCTCTGTGTCATACCCTCCTCCTCCTCAGGAAGCTCCCCCTCCCCCTCTTTGGTGGTCTACCCTCCTCCTCCTCAGACAGCTCCCCTTCCCCCTCCTCTGTGGCCTACCCTCCTCCTCCTCAGACAGCTCCCCCTCCTCTGTGTCCTACCCTCCTCCTCCTCTGTGGCCTACTCTCCTCCTCCTCAGACAGCTCCCCCTCCTCTGTGTCCTACCCTCCTCCTCCTCTGTGGCCTACCCTCCTCCTCCTCAGACAGCTCCCCCTCCTCTGTGTCCTACCCTCCTCCTCCTCTGTGGCCTACCCTCCTCCTCCTCAGACAGCTCCCCCTCCTCTGTGTCCTACCCTCCTCCTCCTCTGTGGTCTACCCTCCTCCTCCTCAGACAGCTCCCCCTCCTCTGTGTCCTACCCTCCTCCTCCTCTGTGGCCTACTCTCCTCCTCCTCAGACAGCTCCCCCTCCTCTGTGTCCTACCCTCCTCCTCTTTAGACAACTCCCCCTCCCCTTCTGTGGCCTACCCTCCTCCCCCTCCTCTGTGGCCTACTCTCCACCTCCTCAGACAGCTCCCCCTCCTCTGTGGCCTACTCTCCTCTTCCTGAGACAACTCCCCCTCCCCCTCTGTGGCCTACCCTCCTCCTCCTCCTCCTCCTCCTCCTCTGTGTCCTACCCTCCACCTCCTCAGACAGCTCCCCTTCCCCCTCCTTGGTGTCCTACTCTCCTCCTCTTTAGACAGCTCCCCCTCCTCTGTGGCCTACCCTCCTCCTCCTCCTCTGTGGCCTACTCTCCTCCTCCTCAGAAAGCTCCCCTTCCCCCTCCTCTGTGACCTACCCTCCTCCTCTTTAGACAACTCCCCCTCCCCTTCTGTGGCCTACCCTCCTCCCCCTCCTTGGTGGCCTACCCTCCTCTTCCTCAGACAGCTCCCTCTCCTCTGTGTCCTACCCTCCTCCTCCTCAGACAGCTCCCCCTCCTCTGTGGCCTACTCTCCTCTTCCTCAGACAGCTCCCCTTCCCCCTCCTTGGTGGCCTACCCTCCTCCTCCTCAGACAGCGCCCCCTCCTCTGTGGCCTACCCTCCTCCTCCTCCTCCTCTTCCTCCTCACACAGATCCTGCTCCCCTCCTCTGTGTCATACCCTCCTCCTCCTCAGGAAGCTCCCCCTCCCCCTCTTTGGTGGTCTACCCTCCTCCTCCTCAGACAGCTCCCCTTCCCCCTCCTCTGTGGCCTACCCTCCTCCTCCTCAGACAGCTCCCCCTCCTCTGTGTCCTACCCTCCTCCTCCTCTGTGGCCTACTCTCCTCCTCCTCAGACAGCTCCCCCTCCTCTGTGTCCTACCCTCCTCCTCCTCTGTGGCCTACCCTCCTCCTCCTCAGACAGCTCCCCCTCCTCTGTGTCCTACCCTCCTCCTCCTCTGTGGCCTACCCTCCTCCTCCTCAGACAGCTCCCCCTCCTCTGTGTCCTACCCTCCTCCTCCTCTGTGGTCTACCCTCCTCCTCCTCAGACAGCTCCCCCTCCTCTGTGTCCTACCCTCCTCCTCCTCTGTGGCCTACTCTCCTCCTCCTCAGACAGCTCCCCCTCCTCTGTGTCCTACCCTCCTCCTCTTTAGACAACTCCCCCTCCCCTTCTGTGGCCTACCCTCCTCCCCCTCCTCTGTGGCCTACTCTCCACCTCCTCAGACAGCTCCCCCTCCTCTGTGGCCTACTCTCCTCTTCCTGAGACAACTCCCCCTCCCCCTCTGTGGCCTACCCTCCTCCTCCTCCTCCTCCTCCTCCTCTGTGTCCTACCCTCCACCTCCTCAGACAGCTCCCCTTCCCCCTCCTTGGTGTCCTACTCTCCTCCTCCTCAGACAGCTCCTCCTCCCCCTCCTCTGTGGCCTACCCTCCTCCTCCTCAGACAGCTCCCCTTCCCCTTCCTCTGTGGCCTACCCTCCTCCTCCTCCTCTGTGGCCTACTCTCCTCCTCAGACAGCTCCCCCTCCCCCTCCTTGGTGTCCTACTCTCCTCCTCTTTAGACAGCTCCCCCTCCTCTGTGGCCTACCCTCCCCCTCCTCTGTGGCCTACCCTCCTCCTCCTCAGACAGCTCCCCCTCCCCCTCGTCAGTGGCCTCCACGTCCTCCCGCTCCGCCTCTGCAACACACAACACGTGTCGTCTTTGAGAAGCAAATAAAATAAAATAACATAATCAAACATAATAAAACAAATTGTGTGTACTTTTACCCTCCACAGGAGCTGTAGAAACAGTCGTTACAAGAAAGACGACCATTGACACGATCAATATGTTTCTGTTGTGACAGAACAGAGGATGTTACTGTAGTAATCAATACAGATGAATATGGATCAATAATGTTCACCATTCAATAATGATAATAAACTTTTACAGTAACAGCAAATAACAATTAATACTAATCATTACCAATAAATCCTCATCAATCACCCTCAGTCCCAGCCATCAATAATCAATACATTTCAGTACCAACCCAAACCAATTAATACAACAACATGACTGTCAATAATAATCAATTCTGAGAAATACAGGTCAGCACCGATCAGCAGCAGGAAGAAAAAACAATCAATACTGATCAAACCAATGTATACTAATCCATACTAGTCAAAACTAATCAATATAGTCAATACTAATCCATACTAGTCAATACTAATCAATATAGTCAATACTAATCCATACTAGTCAATACTAATCCATACCAGTCAATATTAATCAATACCAATCAATACTAACAAATAGTAAATAGCGTAGATCAGACAAAACAGAAGAAGTAAAATCTTGTATCTCCAGTCGTGATGTTCTCAGGTAAACCATAATAAACACGGTGGAGGAACAAGGTTTTCAGCTGACAACAGTTTGAACAATGACAGTGAAAACTGATTGGTTCATTTTAAATGTTTCTGGAAGAAACAGAATGCTTCTGATTGGACAGACAACCTGTCAGTCATTCACCCGAAAAATCTGCGTCCAATCAGGATGAAGCACGAAGTGACAACAATAGCAAAATGTTTATTTTAAATCAGAATACTACTGTTGTACTGATGTACTAATACACAAATGTGTACTACTGTTGTACTGATGTACTAATACACAAATGTGTACTACTGTTGTACTGATGTACTAATACACAAATGTGTACTACTGTTATACTGATGTACTAATAGACAAATGTGTACTACTGCAGTACTGGTGTACTAATACACAAATGTGTACTACTGCAGTACTGATGTACTAATACACAAATGTGTACTACTGCAGTACTGGTGCACTAATACACAAATGTGTACTACTGCAGTACCGATGTACTAATACTCAAATGTGTACTACTGCAGTACTGATGTACTAATACACAAATGTGTAGTACTGGAGTACTGATATACTAATGTACAAGAGTGCACTACTGCAGTACTGATATACTAATGTACAAGAGTGCACTACTGCAGTAATGATATACTAATACACAAATGTGTAGTACTGGAGTACTGATATACTCATGTACAAGAGTGCACTACTGCAGTACTGATATACTCATGTACAAGAGTGCACTACTACAGTACTGATGTACTAATACACAAATGTGTACTACTGCAGTACTGATGTACTAATGTACAAGAGTGCACTACTGCAGTACTGATATACTAATGTACAAGAGTGCACTACTGCAGTAATGATATACTAATACACAAATGTGTAGTACTGCAGTACTGATATACTAATACACAAATGTGTAGTACTGGAGTACTGATATACTCATGTGCAAGAGTGCACTACTGCAGTACTGATGTACTAATACACAAATGTGTAGTACTGCAGTACTGATATACTAATGTACAAGAGTGCACTACTGCAGTACTGATGTACTAATACACAAATGTGTAGTACTGCAGTACTGATATACTAATGTACAAGAGTGCACTACTGCAGTACTGATGTACTAATACACAAATGTGTAGTACTGCAGTACTGATGCACTAATGTACAAGAGTGCACTACTGCAGTACTGATGTACTAATACACAAATGTGTAGTACTGCAGTACTGATGTACTAATACACAAATGTGTACTACTGCAGTACTGATGTACTAATACACAAATGTGTACTACTGCAGTACTGATGTACTAATGTACAAGAGTGCACTACTGCAGTACTGATGTACTAATACGCAAATGTGTACTACTGCAGTACTGATGCACTAATGTACAAGAGTGCACTACTGCAGTACTGATGTACTAATACACAAATGGTGTACTACTGCAGTACTGATGCACTAATGTACAAGAGTGCACTACTGCAGTACTGATGTACTAATACACAAATGTGTAGTACTGCAGTACTGATGTACTAATACACAAATGTGTACTACTGCAGTACTGATGTACTAATACACAAATGTGTACTACTGCAGCACTGATATACTAATACACAATTGTGTAGTACTGGAGTACTGATATACTAATGTACAAGAGTGCACTACTGCAGTACTGATATACTAATACACAAATGTGTAGTACTGCAGTACTGACGCACTAATGTACAAGAGTGCACTACTGCAGTACTGATGTACTAATACACAAATGTGTAGTACTGCAGTACTGATGTACTAATACACAAATGTGTACTACTGCAGTACTGATGTACTAATACACAAATGTGTACTACTGCAGTACTGATGTACTAATGTACAAGAGTGCACTACTGCAGTACTGATGTACTAATACGCAAATGTGTACTACTGCAGTACTGATGCACTAATGTACAAGAGTGCACTACTGCAGTACTGATGTACTAATACACAAATGGTGTACTACTGCAGTACTGATGCACTAATGTACAAGAGTGCACTACTGCAGTACTGATGTACTAATACACAAATGTGTAGTACTGCAGTACTGATGTACTAATACACAAATGTGTACTACTGCAGTACTGATGTACTAATACACAAATGTGTACTACTGCAGCACTGATATACTAATACACAATTGTGTAGTACTGGAGTACTGATATACTAATGTACAAGAGTGCACTACTGCAGTACTGATGCACTAATGTACAAGAGTGTACTACTGCAGTACTGATGCACTAATGTACAAGAGTGCACTACTGCAGTACTGATGTACTAATACACAAATGTGTACTACTGCAGTACTGATGCACTAATGTACAAGAGTGCACTACTGCAGTACTGATGTACTAATACACCAGATTCAGTGTTTCCATCACTGTAGTACAAAATATTACAGTACTGATGTTCTAATACACTAGTCAGTGATTGAACTTCTGCAGTATAAAATATAATAGTACTGATGTACTAATACATCAGAGTCAGTGTTTCTACTACTGCAGTACAAACTATTACAGTACTGATGTACTAATATATCAAATTCAGTGTTTTTATTACTGCATTTCATTATATCACAGTACTGATGTTCTAATGCACCAGTCTACAACTGCAATAATGATTCCACTCTTTACAAACATTCAGAGACACTATGACTTAGTAGTAATATAAGCTGTAACTGTAGTATAATAAGTCGTATAAAGAGTATAATCAGTAGTATAAAGAGTAGTACTCACGGTGGCAACATGCTGCTGTTCGAGTGTTTTTCTGTGAAAGTAAAGAGACGGAGCTGCAGCTCCACCTTCAAACACTCGTTCTTATACTCACAGTTAGAGGAGGGGCTTCTACTACTGCAAATACTACAAACACATATTTATACTCACAGTTAGAGGAGGGGCTTCTACTACTGCAAATACTACAAACACATATTTATACTCACAGTTAGAGGAGGGGCTTCTACTACTGCAAATACTACAAACACATATTTATACTCACAGTTAGAGGAGGGGCTTCTACTACTGCAAATACTACAAACACATATTTATACTCACAGTTAGAGGAGGGGCTTCTACTACTGCAAATACTACAAACACATATTTATACTCACAGTTAGAGGAGGGGCTTCTACTACTGCAAATACTACAAACACATATTTATACTCACAGTTAGAGGAGGGGCTTCTACTACTGCAAATACTACAAACACATATTTATACTCACAGTTAGAGGAGGGGCTTCTACTACTGCAAATACTACAAACACATATTTATACTCACAGTTAGAGGAGGGGCTTCTACTACTGCAAATACTACAAACACATATTTATACTCACAGTTAGAGGAGGGGCTTCTACTACTGCAAATACTACAAACACATATTTATACTCACAGTTAGAGGAGGGGCTCTACTACTGCAAATACTACAAACACATATTTATACTCACAGTTAGAGGAGGGGCTTCTACTACTGCAAATACTACAAACACATATTTATACTCACAGTTAGAGGAGGGGCTTCTACTACTGCAAATACTACAAACACATATTTATACTCACAGTTAGAGGAGGGGCTTCTACTACTGCAAATACTACAAACACATATTTATACTCACAGTTAGAGGAGGGGCTCTACTACTGCAAATACTACAAACACATATTTATACTCACAGTTAGAGGAGGGGGCTTCTACTACTGCAAATACTACAAACACATATTTATACTCACAGTTAGAGGAGGGGGCTTCTACTACTGCAAATACTACAAACACATATTTATACTCACAGTTAGAGGAGGGGCTTCTACTACTGCAAATACTACAAACACATATTTATACTCACAGTTAGAGGAGGGGGCTTCTACTACTGCAAATACTACAAACACATATTTATACTCACAGTTAGAGGAGGGGCTCTACTACTGCAAATACTACAAACACATATTTATACTCACAGTTAGAGGAGGGGCTTCTACTACTGCAAATACTACAAACACATATTTATACTCACAGTTAGAGGAGGGGCTCTACTACTGCAAATACTACAAACACATATTTATACTCACAGTTAGAGGAGGGGCTCTACTACTGCAAATACTACAAACACATATTTATACTCACAGTTGGAGGAGGGGCTTCTACTACTGCAAATACTACAAACACATATTTATACTCACAGTTAGAGGAGGGGCTTCTACTACTGCAAATACTACAAACACATATTTATACTCACAGTTAGAGGAGGGGCTCTACTACTGCAAATACTACAAACACATATTTATACTCACAGTTGGAGGAGGGGCTTCTACTACTGCAAATACTACAAACACATATTTATACTCACAGTTAGAGGAGGGGCTTCTACTACTGCAAATACTACAAACACATATTTATACTCACAGTTAGAGGAGGGGGCTCTACTACTGCAAATACTACAAACACATATTTATACTCACAGTATGAGGAGGGGCTCTACTACTGCAAATACTACAAACACATATTTATACTCACAGTTAGAGGAGGGGCCTCTACTACTGCAAATACTACAAACACATATTTATACTCACAGTTAGAGGAGGGGCTTCTACTACTGCAAATACTACAAACACATATTTATACTCACAGTATGAGGAGGGGCTTCTACTACTGCAAATACTACAAACACATATTTATACTCACAGTATGAGGAGGGGCTTCTACTACTGCAAATACTACAAACACATATTTATACTCACAGTATGAGGAGGGGCTCTACTACTGCAAATACTACAAACACATATTTATACTCACAGTTAGAGGAGGGGCCTCTACTACTGCAAATACTACAAACACATATTTATACTCACAGTTAGAGGAGGGGGCTCTACTACTGCAAATACTACAAACACATATTTATACTCACAGTTAGAGGAGGGGCTTCTACTACTGCAAATACTACAAACACATATTTATACTCACAGTATGAGGAGGGGCTCTACTACTGCAAATACTACAAACACATATTTATACTCACAGTTAGAGGAGGGGCTTCTACTACTGCAAATACTACAAACACATATTTATACTCACAGTTAGAGGAGGGGCTCTACTACTGCAAATACTACAAACACATATTTATACTCACAGTTAGAGGAGGGGCTTCTACTACTGCAAATACTACAAACACATATTTATACTCACAGTTAGAGGAGGGGCTTCTACTACTGCAAATACTACAAACACATATTTATACTCACAGTATGAGGAGGGGCTCTACTACTGCAAATACTACAAACACATATTTATACTCACAGTATGAGGAGGGGCTTCTACTACTGCAAATACTACAAACACATATTTATACTCACAGTATGAGGAGGGGCTTCTACTACTGCAAATACTACAAACACATATTTATACTCACAGTATGAGGAGGGGCTCTACTACTGCAAATACTACAAACACATATTTATACTCACAGTTAGAGGAGGGGCTCTACTACTGCAAATACTACAAACACATATTTATACTCACAGTATGAGGAGGGGCTCTACTACTGCAAATACTACAAACACATATTTATACTCACAGTTAGAGGAGGGGCTTCTACTACTGCAAATACTACAAACACATATTTATACTCACAGTATGAGGAGGGGCTCTACTACTGCAAATACTACAAACACATATTTATACTCACAGTATGAGGAGGGGCTCTACTACTGCAAATACTACAAACACATATTTATACTCACAGTTAGAGGAGGGGCTCTACTACTGCAAATACTACAAACACATATTTATACTCACAGTTAGAGGAGGGGCTTCTACTACTGCAAATACTACAAACACATATTTATACTCACAGTATGAGGAGGGGCTTCTACTACTGCAAATACTACAAACACATATTTATACTCACAGTATGAGGAGGGGCTTCTACTACTGCAAATACTACAAACACATATTTATACTCACAGTTAGAGGAGGGGGCTCTACTACTGCAAATACTACAAACACATATTTATACTCACAATTAGAGGAGGGGCTTCTACTACTGCAAATACTACAAACACATATTTATACTCACAGTTAGAGGAGGGGCTCTACTACTGCAAATACTACAAACACATATTTATACTCACAGTTAGAGGAGGTGCTCTACTACTGCAAATACTACAAACACATATTTATACTCACAGTATGAGGAGGGGCTCTACTACTGCAAATACTACAAACACATATTTATACTCACAGTTAGAGGAGGGGCTTCTACTACTGCAAATACTACAAACACATATTTATACTCACAATTAGAGGAGGGGCTTCTAGGAACCTTCATCTCCTGCAGGGTCACCAAACCAGACCACTGACCCAAACCACCTTTGATCCTTCAAACTACAAGAGCAGCAAGATGGGAAGACCAATTCACAGCCCAGTATGAACTGATGGTACCATTTGGATAAACGACCCCACCACTGGTTATCATAACTCACCTCTAAGAGCCAATCAGAGACGAGCTGCCACCATCTTTAATCCCACTGTAGATTTTGACTTTCAGGACTTGAATGACCAACCCAAGAACTGATCACTGGATAAACCAGCATAAGCTAATGCTAATGCTAATGCTAATGGTACGGACCTCTGCTGTTCAGTCAGATCAAGAAGAACTGAGGACTGTAAAACCCATCGAATTACGAATGTACTTTTAGATTTTGTCTAGGGACAATTATTGTTGTATGTTAGTATGTGTGTGTATCACAATATGTGTTGTTATGTACTTTATTTAGCCAAGAAATATACCACTAACATAGTTCCACCATCCATCATAACACTATCATGTTTAGTATCATTCTGCTTGGTTCACTGTCAGAACGCCAAAACTACTATCAAAAATGCAAAATAAGTCATGTAATTGTTAAATTGTAAATACTTTGATTAATGGAGTAACTGTATTCAGGAACTGAACCCGCCTGTCTGTGGACAGGAGGGGACTGACTCTGCTCCCCCAGAACTCTGAGACCCTTGGGATTGGTCAGGATGCACCTTCTGGGTGGACAGACTGAAACTTTACAACATCGTCTTGTCTGAGACTCTAAGCTGTTTTTATTTGTTTAGGCTGCTGCTTTTTGCTTGTTCTTCTTGCTTTTGTCTTTGTCTTCTTGCTTTCTGCTCTGCCGGTGCTCTGCCAGCTTGAATTTCGCTAGTTTGAAGATGTGATTCAGAACAATAAGAGGTGAAACCTCAAAATGTCATTAAAGTGGCGGGAATGGACCCTAATGCAAAGGCCAAAGGAAAAGCACATCTGAAGAAAATGTCTTTATTTGAAGTGTTCAGGCAAAACCAAAGGCTGGAGGGTAGAAAAACAAAACTGAACGCTGAGCCTAAGCAAAACGAATGGAACATGATTGAACAGGACAGACCAGAACAAAGGATCCAACAAAAACTGCCTCCCAAACCAAGACTGAAATACTAACTGACCTAATAGGGGAATGGGGAGCAGGTGACTAGACACACGGGCAGGCTGGGAGTGATTGGCTGGGAAAGACACTGGGCTAACGAAGGATAATGCCGGGCAGGTGTGAAGGGACAGCAGACTGGAGAAGAATACTGAGACGAGGGCATCGCTAACAAGGGTGAATGCAGGACAGATGTGAGGAGGAGTACATGAACATAGGAGGAGAAAACACAGGGAAACCAGAAAACCAAAAACACAATGAGCACAGTTCCACCAATAAAGGCGACCCAAATGACAGAAAGTCCCTCAAAACAGAAAAAGTCTGATGGCATCTGATGGGTAACGACACCAACTAAAAAGAGTCAACGACAGAGCCATGACACAAAAGTCTAGAGTCCTGAGTTGAGAGTTAAGTCTAGAGAGCCTGAACCAGGAGCTCTCTTCCAATGGGAACTTTTCATGTCCGGACCGGCCGACTCACTCATCACTACCAGATCCAGACTCCAGCTCCTCACCCCAGCACAGCAGACTCCATTCTCCACAAGAAGCCGCCCCAGAGAGCAAGCAAGTATTCCTACAAAACCTTCATCAACGTGCTTAAACCCTGGTGCATCATGATTTGTAATTTCAGTTGGTAATTCAGAACTAAGCTGTTGTACCGTTGATTTGACTCGCTGCTTCTCAGGTAACAGTCATCTCATCTGTTTATCAGGTCTCTCATACCAACTACACAATAGATAACTCTGCATCATTCATTACAATCATTCACTAGCCTTGTGCACCAGTTTCCCTCTTGTGTCTCATCTGTTAAATGTTGTAGTGTTTAGTACTTGTAGCTGTAGTATTAGTAATAAATGTGCATGTAATTGAAGTGAACTTGTTAGTTGATAAAGAAGTAATATAGATACGATTTTTTCACAAAGCCACACTATGTTTCACTACAACACTGGTCTGCGGAACATCTGTCACATCTGTTTCATCTACATATATTTATCTTCAGCTGCTGCCTCCTGGTTTTTGTCCCTGGACATTATATTTCAAATGTAACGTACAGCCTGATACACGGTCAGATTTCACCACTTTTTCATCATTAAGGACATTCAGGTCTGTAAATGATGAATTAATGATTGATCCTGAATAAGACTTTGTTGATTAACTCATGACTCTTTCCACTCTGACTCAGGTTCTGTCACTGCTGCTCGTTTTTAAAGATAAAACAGACACATTGCTTCTACCTCCACTGGATTTATATGGAGGCTCTGCATTTTGTTTACCTGTTGCCATGGTGACTCATAGTATCAGAGCTCCATTGATGACGGCTTTTT